>NC_071096.1:20584517-20757017 GCF_027358695.1 Spea bombifrons | reverse complement strand
TTTATTTTTATTTATTTATTTATTTATTTTTATTTTTTTTTTTCATTGTTTGTGTGTGGGTCATTGTTTTTGGTCCCTTGTCACTTCTGTTCGTCCTGTTCTTGTTTGTTGCCTTTGGTTCCTCTTCCACTCCCCGTCTTGTCGGGCCTTTCCCTCTTTTCTTCTGATGCTCCTTCTCATGGTCCTTTGTCTTCCTTTCTCTTCTCGGCTTTCATTTTCCCTTTTCCTTCTCTTTTTTCTTTTCTCCTTCTCCCTCCTCCTCTTTCTTTCCTTTTCCTCTTGTCTTTCTCCTTCTTGGGAGGTCCTGTTTTGGGTGCTGTTGGCTCTCCTTGCGGGGAGCTTACCCTGTGCTTCTGTACTTTGTAATTTTGATGGTTCGTGACCCGCTGCGCCGGGTAATTTTTTGTTATTTGTACCGTCTTGTCCTACTTCTGGACTCCCTTATATTTCTGTTTCTCTTTTTGAAAACTTAATAAAAACGAATTTACAAAAAAAAACAACAAAAAAAACACTCAATTATATAATAAATGCTCTAATTGAAATCTTGGAGTATGAGATTGAATATTTCAGTATGTCCGATTGGAGCAAATTAAGGATAACCTCATTCGCTCACTTTATGACTCAACAAACTATAATGCCTTTCCCTTCTTTAGCACTTAAGATTGGATTGACTACTAAGGATCTTTTTAAATACATAATAAAAAACTACTTCTATCTTCTAAAAGTATGCATATTATAATGAACTTTATAACTGTCTTCCACAAATGTAAAGGGGTTTATAGAGCAATCAGACTATTACATGCATTACATTATACATTATTCTACCAGTGGTATAGTACCAACAAAACAAAAAAAAATTACAACTACAATTTCTGATACATGTTGATGTTGTTCAAGTAATACAGGACATATTTTTCACATTTAGTCGGAGTGTGACCAGTTGATTCCTCTAATAAATCACTTGAAACTTTTAGTAAACAAACCTATTCCAGAGATATCTGAAATTACTCCCCAAATGTGTTTTGTTCAATATTGACTTATCAAATTAAAACAAAAGTCAAAAAGCTCTATTTATATTATGATAGCAGCAAAAATCTATATAGCAAGGAAATGGAAGAAGCATTGGTCCAATAAATTGGTTAGAAGTTATGAACCAAATCGACTATCAATACAAAATGGAAAGGAATTTCTATCTCACATTAGGGAAAGAAATCTGGGCCCCGTGGACTAAATACTTAGATAAAATTGCTCATTAACTTATTTTAACACCCTTATCTTCGTCACAGTAATATAAAACACCTGACCGAGATCAATGTAGTGTGAGAGTGTGTATCATTGTTTAGTATTGTTTCTGTTAACTTCATATGCTTTCATCTCATTCTAGATATATTTAGATAATCCTAGCAAAACAAATATCTAACAATTTGCAGGAAAAGCAGTGGTGCAAGATTTGTATTCACCAGTAGTTGGATATTCCAGTAGTTGGATATTATCCAACACAAGTAACACATATACACAAAAAGGCCAAACTTTTCTAAACAAACAAAAAAAAGGAAAAAAGAAACTATCCTCATTGAGTTTTTGTTTCCTTGCCATAGTTAAGCCTGTTTGCATAGACATTTTGTATGTTCTTGCCATAGGGTTAACCTCTTGAGGCATCCACATTGTTTCCAAAATCCCATCATCATTTTTGGGGGTGCATGTTGGCTGCAGTAACGTTAATTTTTTTTTTTTTTTACTTACAGCACCAGCCGATTCTAGGGATAATAGGAGGATTTAACATGACAATACCTTTAAAGCACATTAAAACATACTACTAAAGAAGGAGAGGAGGGTCTTTCTGTTGCAAGTGTACAGGATATTGGGTGGTTGAGGGGAAGTAAAACAGCATAAGAGGACTGCTTGGGTTAGGCTATGTTGATTGTAGCGACTTGGAGAACTCTATGTTGGGCTAAGGTTTGTCATTACCAAGTGCCAGTTGCTTGCAGGTACAGAGTGAAAGGGGGTTCAGCATATGATTTTTCTTTTGGACATAATGTATGTTCTATAAAACATTATTTCCCATATTCAGGGCACTATATCAATTTCACACTTGGTACATCGTAGACATTATAGATTTTCCTACCACATGAATCCTCACAAAGGGCTTGGGCTTTCACAGTTAATGTTTGCTCTGGGAACCATGCCTGAGGCACCAAGGATCCTACTTAACCACACTTGCAACATTACATACAGGTATAGACATGAATAATTTAACCCACATGTGATGTATATTATATAGTATCGTATAGTGTAAGAACATCCGCAGATACATAAACTTTAAAGTGCTACCATACTCACATCCAGGCTATTTATATCGTTAAAAATAGCATGTGCTATAAGATTGCAATCATCTTATTTCTATTATCATTATTTCATCAGTCTGTTTTATAAAAGTTTCAATTCAATACCATATAATATAAAGTGCATCCATAACTAACATAAAATCTAAGGTACATCCATACTCACATTCACACTGTTCATACCATTAGAGGAGTAAATCTAAACTAACAAACTTCATCGGGGTATGAGAAGAAATAATTAGAAATTAACATTTTTGATAGGGTGTTGTGCGGGTAGTTGAATTATTTAAAGTTTCCAATATTCCCTTTATATTTAATATAGTAGGGTTTTAATTTCTCAGCTTGAAGCTAAATATGAACATTTTATGGTTTTGATCCCAACTGGCCCATATCTTTTTAAAGAGATCTGACTTTCCTTCCCTATAGTAAAATCCTTTTTCCATATTATATTGGAAATGTATTTGATTTGTCACTTCCCATCATTCTACTTTCTTTTTTTTTTTCATTTCCTTGTTATACATATCTTAGCTGCTGAGCATATATGGACAAGTAAGTTTTGTTGTTAACTGGTTAATTCTGGAAGATCTAATAGAAGAACAAACGCCTGTGGAGATAGTACCTTATCTATAGAAAATAGGGAATTTATCATACTATTGAGTGTGTTTTAAATTTGTTAGCTTCTCGAGTTCCACCAGTTCTACATCAACAGCATATAGGTGAATTTTATTTACTTATTTTATGCATTTTCGTCAGCACCATGTACCACCCGTATGAGATTTTATAATGCAGTTCTGCTAAATTTATGCAGTGTATACTATTCCTGATTAATTTTATCCCCAAATCCATTCCTCAGGATCAATCGCAATATTTAGCTCCGTTTCCCATTTCATTAAAAATGAGACCTTTGGTTCTTCTTTTAAATTTTGGATGAGTTTAATTGTCCAAGGAGTTTCCAAGAAATCATTAGTATGTGTGATAAAATAATTTCTCTAGTTCTCAAGAAGTTCTTTATGCTAAGGTACGTGAAAATTTCCCATGCAGGTAGAGCAAAGTTCTCCTGGATTTGAGTGAATGTATTTAATTTGTCCATGCTTAATATGTCAGAAATATAGGAAATCCCTTTATTCCTCCAGTTATTTAAGTGTAAATCATCAATACTCAGATGTAGCACTTGAATTGGGGAAGATGCTGGGAGAGATTTTATTACATCAAATTTCTTTCTTAGGCATTTAATAGTATGTAGAACTCCTCTGATTATTGGGTTAGAATTAAAAAGATTTAATTTCCTGTAGTTGTTAACCCAAATCTAATTATTTAACTTTATGTGTTCTCTACTTAGATCTTCCAATCTTAGCCAAAGTGGTTCTTCTATGTCCCTCCTGTCCCATGACATAAAGTGAGTGATCATGCAAGCATCATGAAGGGCGTTTAGGGCTGAACAAGCTAAGCCTCCCCTTCTCAATATTTTGGTTAAAATGTGTTTAGATGTTCTTGTTTTTTTATTATGCCATATAAAATCTAAGATAGTTTTTTGAAATTGTTGAATAAGACACTCTGAGTGGGATAGATCTAAAAAGGTAAAGTATCTTCGGAGTTATATACGTCTTAACTAACTCTATTCTTCCAAGCCACCATGCCTCGCCTAATTTCTCCAAGTAGCTCCGCATAATTGTTTTTGTTTTAATTTAGATTTAATTTATAGTTTGAGTGATAAATATATTGCTCGATAATCTGTAGCAATGCTTGAATAGAAGTGAGAGGGCTAGTTACTGACAGGAGGACATCATCTGCATAAAGTGAGATCTAATATTCATGTTTACGAACCACAATGCTCTTTACTTCTTTAGATTGATGAATCATTTCTGCCAGAGGTTCCATAGACAGGATGTAAAGTAATGGGGCTAATGGGCATCCTTGACGTGTCCCATTTTGAAAATTAAATCGGTCAGATTCTAACATTAGTCCTAAGACTTTAGCAGTTGGATTTTAATAGAAAAGCAGTGTGTAGTCCTTAAATCTTCCCTTAATGCCAAATGACTGTAATACCCGGTCTAAAAAATCCCAATTTACTCGGTCAAATGCCTTTTCTGCATCTAAAGCAAGACAGGCGGTCCCAATTTGGCTTTGTTCCTGTTGGGGTATCAGATTAAAAAATTATGAATTTTATCTGCTGTGATTCTACCTTGCACGAATCCCACCTTTATGTACTAAATCTGGAATTACCTCCTTAAATCTATCGGCCAATATTTTTGAAAATAATTTAACATCCAAATTTATCAAAGAGATTGGTCTATAGTTAGGAATTCTAGATGGTTCTTTCCTGGGTTTCAAGATTGGAAATATTGTGGTCTAATAAAGAAGTCCCGAATTACACATTTAAAAGTACTCCAGAGTGCAATATCAGAAACCTCCCCTTTATCATTTAACGCAATAACCTCAGTCATATAATGAGTTCTTATCTATAACATTTTGAAAACTGAAAGGACTTTTCCCTGTATACTGAATTGTTTTCAATACATTTCTATCAAGCTTATAATCAATTGTAATCACCACCAATTATTATTCTGCCCATCTTGATTTGATCAATTCTAGTCATTAGTTGTTCTAAAAATTTCAAGGGGGTTGATTATGAGCATAGATATTTACTATGGAGTATGTTATATCATTGATCTTGGCTATAAGTATTTGGAATCTCCCATGTTCAAATTTTAATTTATTAGACATAAGTATCGCCACACCCCACTAGCATATAGTTGGGAAACAAGCATATTTCCATAGATTTAATGGATCGGTTACCCAGAGTGTCTCCTGCATTAGGCCCACATCGATATTATTCTCTATGAGGGAATTATCTTCTGAGGTGAATTTAAACCCTGACAGTTCAGGGACATAAAATCTAATGTCATTTATGTACTTCCTCCCTTTTTGCTTTATACGATTTTTTACTTCCTCTAAAATTAATCATGATATTCCCTAATTCATTCAACCAAAACACAAATAACACCTTCATTCTAATAACTTTCATACCAACTTTCATCCCATTGAGAATTATTCTAAACTGCATACTCAATCTAGTCCTGCCACCATTGCAGGGAAACCCAGGGCGGATGGGCGGTGAGGTAGCTAACATCTTTAATTCCCTTTTCCTTCTCTTTTCTATCCACTTCCCTCCAAATCCCTCTGTCTTTCCTTAAGTTTACTTAAATTTACAAAAAAAATACATATTAATCAGTTTAAATTATAAACCTTCTATTTTAACTTTGACCAAATGAATGCCTTTCAAAGTCACCTTGTTATTAATTAAGGTAGCCGATTGTGCGCATTGCAGTTTAAATTGTGAACCACCTATTTAACAAAGGTATAACTTATACATTTTATTTATTTGCCATCCATTGACCTGCATGGTTGGCTGCAGTACCTGTCTGGAAAGACCCTCTGGGATTTTAAACCGCAATCTTGCTAGAGGCAGCATGTCTCTAACAGGTGGCCGATTGAAATGCTCCTAGGAGCAATCAAACGGGCCCCTGACATTCGTTTGTGCCGCTGAATGCCTCTATGCAGTTTTTCTTTTGTATAATATATTTTTATTGTTTTACAGCACGAAAAAGGCAGTACAGCAGGATACTGTACACCTGTACAGGTTACAGTTTAGAGAACTCCCTTTATAGTCTAGGCCGGACCACCTAATCCAAAAATGGAAAGTCCACTGCTGGCTTATCTACAAAGAGACTGTTCGCTCGTCAAGGAATGTCCCATATCACAAAAAGGAAGAATTGCATGTTTTTCTGGGTGTTAAGTACCTTTTGGTACCAGGACCTCTGTGGCCAGTTACATGTGGAGCAAATACTCCTAGATCCCCCCCTACAAAATTGTGCACTGGTAGACTAAGGGTTTGGAATATTATAGGCACAACTGGAGTTTAGGAATTGTGACCAAGGGAGACATTTAAGCTCATCTGCTGAGCCAGAGCCCCTCAAGGTATTTTTGATATTTTCCATTATTCTGATCCTATTAACCAACTCCATCCATCCCTCGATCTATGGAGGAGTAGTCTGTCTTCAGTGCCTAGGTATAAATGATTTGTCTGCCTAATTAACCCAATGCACTGGGTGAGTAGGGTAGAGGCTGCAGTTGCCTGAAACCCATCGTCAGAGACCTGTTTGATTACATAGGTTATTATATTCCAATTGTGCGTCAGTTTGGGGCAGCTACACCAGATGTGAACATGTGAACCAGAGGCCCCCAAGCATCTCCAACACCTATCAGGTCTACCAAGGTAGATTTTTGCTAAATCGGTAGGGACCCTGTAGCATTGAGTAAGCAGTGTATAGGCCGTTTCTTAGAAGGCAACAGACAATGAACATTACTGAGTTAGAATGACAATTTTCTCAGAGAAATTAAAGTCCAACCCCCTCTCCCATAGTTTAATAAAGTAGGGATCAGAGGAGGCTGTTTCAACATAAGACATCTGTACACAGAGGAGATTAGCCTGTTACGCTGTTCTTGAGCCACATAGAGCCTAGTGGGAGCTCTGGGATTTTTAGGTCTCATCTAATAATCCCGGGAGGAAGTCCCAATTATGTGTAAGGGGCATTAGAAGGGAAGGAGTGTGTAACATATTGGAGCTGAGTGTGAGCTCATTCTACACCCTCTGGGTAGGTGAAATGGTCAAATGGTTTCTTGTTGTACACATTTTCTGGAGCCTTGGGAGCCATGACACTACCTGTACTGGGGCTGTGAGATGCATTTAGTAAATACAAAAAATCCAAATTAAGAAAGATCTAGACAGATCTATAAAATTAGGCAGAAAGAGGCAAAGCAAGTTATAAGAGCTGCCAAACCACACGCAGAAGTGATAATTGCCCAATCAGTTAAAAAGGAGATACAACTTTTTTAGATATATAAATGAGGAAATGAGGAAAATGAGGAAAAGTCAAACAAAGATAAATTAGATTAAAAACAAAAGAAGGTATGTAGAAGAGGATAAAGGTCTAGCTGACTGCCTTGATGAATGTTTATGTTCAGTTTTTATAGCTGAGAATGAAGGAAAGGGACCTCAGTTAGGAAAAAATACTAATAAGTCAGTTGATACATCTGAGTTTATCGAGGAGGAGGTTCTACTTCAGCTGTCTAAAGTAATGAAAAATAAGTTGATGGTGCCTGATGGGATACACCTCAAGTTATTAAAAGAGCTTAGTGGTGTCCTAGCCAAACCGTTAACGGATTTCTTTAACTAATCATTGTTTGGAGTAGTCCTAGAAGGTTGGCGAATGTTATACCCATCACAAGAAAGACAGTAGGGATGAGTAGGGCAACTACAGTCCTTTGAGTCTTACATCGGTAGTGAGAAACTTTATTAAAGGATCTAAAGTCACGTGAGTTTCAAGATCAAAAACAAAATGGGTTTACTTCAGGAAGATCATACCAACCTAATCTTATTGCTTTTTTTGATTGAGTGACATGCAACAGAGGGTTGAAATGGGGAGGAGGGGTAGATAGATCCTGAAGGAGTGGCGACGATCTCGGGGGTGTCGAGGGGGCGCTCGGGGTCCAGACACATCTGGTCCAAAAAGGGACGTGATCGGTCAACGGAGCCCCGAGCGACAACAGTTCAAAGTTTCCCCGGGACGAACCGTGAGATAGCCGGCATGCGTTCGGAAGCTGCACACGAGAGAGAACAAAGGCACATAAGACACTCACACAGATAGAGATGTATATAACAATCACAACCCCTGATTATTAAATGGTACTTTTTAACCCAGGGTTGTGACAGAAGGGGATACATTATTCAATCGTACTTGATCAGACACGGCATTATTTAACCCCGGATGGTCATAATAGTTGTTATAGATGGCACTTATTAACCCCGGGCCGTCACAACCCCCCCGACCCATAGTCCAGCAGACCCGGCTAAATCCTTGACGGGTCGGCCTGGGGCTGTAAGGAAAAATTAGTTTGGTATTAAGTCTGTTTGCCGGGAGAGACCATCCGCGTTCCCATTTTGCTTTCCTGGGCGGTACTGGACTGTGAAATTGTGGGGTTGCAAGGCAAGGCTCCTCCGTAATAAGCATCCGTTGTCCCCAGAGACTCGGTTCAGCCAAATGAGGGGGTTGTGGTCGGTGAGTACCGTGAATGATTGTCCGTATAGGTACGGTTGGAGCTTCTTGAGAGCCCACACCAGCGCTAGGCATTCCTTTTCTACAACTGCATACCCGACTTCCCTGGGTACCAGCTTCCAGCTGATGTAGGCTATTGGGTGCTCATTGCCGTCGGCAATGTGTGTGGACAGAAAATTGTTTGGCAGGGTCAGGAGTGGCTAGTACCGGAGCAGTAACAAGGGCAGTCTTTAACTGCTGGAAGGCAGCTTCGCACTCGGGGGACCACAGGACCTGTCGTGGTAATTTCTTTTTGGTCAGGTCCGTCAAGGGTTGGCAATGGCGCTATATTCAGGGACGAATCGTCGGTAATAACCTGCTGTGCCCAGAAAAGCTAGTGCCCGTGTCTTGGTTCGCAGGTTCGGGTCATTGTCGCCCCCTGCCCATCCGGTGGCCTAGGTAGGACACTTCGGAAACCCCTATCGTGCATTTGTCTGGCTTCAGGGTTAGACCCGCAGCCCTGATGTGGTCTAGTACAGCCTTTAGGTGCACAAAGTATTCGTCCCAGGTATGGCTGTATATCACGATGTCGTCCAGATATGCGCAAGCAAAATCCTGGAGGCCGTCGAGGAGCAGGTCGATCATCCGCTGGAAGGTCGCCAGCGCGTTCTTCATCCCGAACGGCATAACCTTAACCCCTTGACTGCTAACGACGGCATGGTGCCGTCGCTAGCACTATCTTACCTTGATGGAGGTCTGTGGCCCCCCATCACCAGCTACCCCGGCGATCTGCCCTTCATATTGAAGGGCATCACTGGGACCACCTGATCCGGCCGGTGACGTCGCGCGTAATGACGCGATGACGTCACCGCCCAACTTTATTAAAAACTGACAATGGTCAGTTAAAGAGGTATGGGGGCATGCTGCTTAGATGCCTGTATCTCAGGCATCTAAGCAGCTACAGACCCCCAACATATACCGTTGGAAAGGTAATCGCCTCACCTTTCCAACGGTATATAGATTGTAAAAAATAATAAAAAATCTTAAGTTAAAAAAATAAAAATGTACAAAAAAAGTAAAAAAATGATTTGGGGGTCTCTAAAGGCAGATAAAGATCAAAATTGCCTAGAGACCCCCAAATTAAATTATCTAAACATAAACTAGTTTAACTTTAAAAAAAAAAAAGTTTAAGTATTTTTCTATGAAAAAGTCACATTCCCTTTTTAAAAATGGCCGATACAAAATTTTAACCCCCATGATCCCTTTGATCATGGGGTTAAATTTAGCCAACGGTAGAGGGAGGCAATTTTTGAAATCCTGATGAACTGCAAATATTAATAAAATCATCCATTTCGCCTGTGCGGTACGTGAGTAACCATCTCATCGCTGGAGCGCCTTGCATTTTTACTGCAAAACTTATTTTTGCTGTAAAAGTGATTTTTTTTCTCCCTTTACCATCATTTCTTTGGGATTGTAAGGGGAAAGAATGGTGTGTGCTTCTGCGAGTGAATGTATGGAAAGTATGGTGTGTGCTTCTGCGAGTGAATGGAGATATGAAAGGCGTATGAATGGTCAGTAATTAGGGTTGAAGCCTTGACGTGGCATTACTGCTCATGTAGGAAGTTAAATTATGGCACAAAAAGTACATATTTGCAAAAACTACACCCCTTGGCGCATCAAATGAGGGGCTGCATGTGTTTCTAGTACAAACCTGGAGTGCGCAAGACACAAATGAACATGTCGTTATGGTTAGAAAAAACATATTTTCTAGCCAAAGCGACATATTCCATCATTATTTGTGCACTCAACTTTTGTCCTAGAAATACATGTAACCCCTCATTTGAAGCTCCAAGGGGTGTAGTTTCTTGAAATATGTACTTTATGTACCCTAATTTAACTTCCCAGATGTCTAGACTACTTTAACTTCAGATATGGCAGATTGGAGAATATTGTTAAAAAACTGTCTTAAAACATTTAGGGGTGATGCCTGCATTTAGACAGCTCTAGACATAAAGTATATATTTTCAGAAACTACACCCCTTGGCGCATCAAATGAGGGGCTGCATGTATTCGTAGCACAAGACTGGAGTGCGCAAGACATAAGTGAACTTGTCGCTTTTAATTTAATTTTTTTTTTATTTTTAGAAGTGTGATATTCACTTATTTGTTGTGCACGTCAGATTTGTGATACAAATACAACTAAGACCTCATTTGCTGCAGCTGGGGGTGTAGTTTCTAAAAATATATAGTTTTGTTGGCATATTTTAACATCCCGGGCAGCTAGAGCTGTTTAATTGACGGCAGCCATGCATTAAATTTAAAGATGTCTTTTGTGATAGTCTAATAAATTTAACTTTTAGCTATAAAATATTAGAAAAACACAGCCTACTGTTCTCAATTTCTGTTTATTTTAGACCGACTAAGGAACGGCTGCTGGGGCCAGCGGAATTTGCCAATAGCCCTTACATAGGTCGAGGGTGGTGAGAAAATTCCCCTGAGCAATGCCATCTAATAGTTCGTCTACTCGGGACATGGGGTACGTATCAGTCGCTGTCCTGTCGTTTAGTCGGCGGTAGTCCACGCAGAAGCGGATCGCGCCGTCCCGTTTTGGCACTACCGGGGAAGCCCAGGGGCTATTAGAGAGTTCAACGCTCCTAGGTCGAGCATTTCCCGCATCTCGGACCACACACCTTCCCTTACGGCCTCGGGTACCCGGTAAGCTGCCTGCCGCATGGGCGACTACCCCGGGGTCTCCACCTGGTGCACCTGGTGAAGAACATTTGGCGACGCTTGGACAATACCTGCCGAACCTGCTCCTGTTGGGCCTCTGTCAGGGTAACTCCGGCAGCGGAAGACCCTCCGGGGCGGGGGCGCAGATAGCGGCTACCTCCCCTGATCATTCCTGGTAAGCCTTAAGCATACTTATATGGAAGGCTTGTTGAATCCCCGGGTCAGAGCATTTGGCTACTAGGTAGGTAGTGGCACACAGCTTTTTCACGACCTGATAGGGGTCCTGCCAGGTGGCTTGTAGTCTATCGGCCTTAGCTGGTTTGAGAACAAGGACTTTTTGTCCAAAGTGCAGAGTGCGGTCTCGGGTGGTGCGATCATACCACCGTTTTTGCCGGCCCTGCACACCATGAAGATTCTCCCGAACTGTTTCAGTTAGGTCCTTCAGCCGCTCCCTGAGGGTAAAAACGTATTGTACCACCAGGGTACCCTCGGTAGCGGCCCTCACCTCCCAGTGGTTCCTGATCAAGCCTAAGGGTCCCCGGACCTGTCGCCCATATAACAACTCAGAAGGAGAATACCCAGTGGACTCTTGTGGCACCTCCCGATACGCGAACAGGAGGTGCGGCAAGTACTTCTCCCAGTCCCGGTGAGAGGTAGCGAACATCCAAAGCAGTTGCTTCAGTGTTCCATTAAACCTCTCACATAGCCCGTTCGTCTGGGGGTGGTAAGGGGCACTATACACGGGCTTAATCCCGCACAACCTCCACATCTGCTGAGTAATCTCCGCGGTAAATCGAGTCCCCTGGTCGGAAATTATCTCCCGGGGAAAACCCACCCAGACGAACACCCGGAGTAGTGCATCGGCTACGGTCTCTGCATATGATATTGGATAAGGGGATGAACTTGTAGCATAGTCCGCGACCGTTAATATATATTTCTTCCCCGAGGGGCTGAGACGGGGTAGGGGCCCCACCAGATCTACTGCTATCCTACTGAAGGGCTCGTCGATGATGGGTAGCGGGTGTAATGGGGCTTTCGTTTGGTCAGCCCCTTCTCCTACGCGCTGGCAGGTGTCGCATGTACTACAATACCACTTGATATCCTTTGTCAGCCCTGACCAGAAGAAGGACTGGGTGACTCGGTGATGGGTCCGGTTCCTACCCAAATGGCCTGCTGGCGTTTGGGCACACGGATATTTCCCTGACCATCGGTCAGCCGGTTGACCAGTCCCTGGTCCCATTCAATTCTATCTCCCCCTTGTCCGCTGGGATCTGTCCTGGCTCGGTCTCGGTACCCCTCTAAAGTCGGTTTGCGTAAGGTCTCCTGGGCAAAGTCAGTGGGGGACGCCCAGTGCATGGTAGGGGTAGTCGGGGAACAGTCTGGGGAAATGTCGGGGTTACTCGTACTCATCGGGTCTCGTCCTCGAGTGCGTTGTCCGCCTTCCGTGCCTGCTGGCGGGTTAGAGCCGCACAATGCTCAGGGTTGGTAGCCGGTTCAAACATGGTGGTGATGTGTCCCAAATCATTCCCCAGGAGAACTTCGGCGGTTGGTTGATCATTCATGACCCCAACCACTACTTTGCGGGCCCCGGTCCCCCAATCTAAATGTATCCGGGCAGTGGGGATCCGGTGTATTCTCCACCCAGCCACTCGTACGGCAATGGCGCAGCTGGTCTGCTTAGTCGGGGCGACCATCTGGGGCTGTATCAAGGTGATGGTAGCCCCGCTGTCCCGTAGCCCCTTAGGGGGGCGCCTGTTAACCCATACAGCCTGCCGATGATGGTGGCGGTTGTCCGGGGTGGCTGCCTGGACCGGGCCAGCCTCATGCAATACCCCAAAGTCCTCTTCGAGCCAAGCGTAGGGCAGGGAAAGTCGTGGAGACTCTAGGCAGTGGGCCGCTGTTCAGACTGGTCCGGTAGGAGCAGATGCGCCCGGGCGAGGAGCTTGGTTGGCAGGGCACTCCGACTTCTTGTGTCCGACTTGGTGACAGCTGTAGCATCGGACGCCAGATGAGCGATGGTCCTGGAAGCTGGCGGTGGGTGGTCGAGCTGGGGGACGTGTTGCCGCGCGGTAGGGTTGTGGCGTGCGTAGTAGGGGTGCCACGCAGCGGGCCACCGTTCGATGTTCCACTGGGGTGGTCCTTTGGGCTTCGACGTACTGGTCGGCTAGAACAGCGGCATGGTCCAGAGTGAGGGGCCGCCGGTCACGTACCCATTTTCCTATGGCCGTAGGGGTTAAGTTGTAGAATTGCTCCAGGAGGATGAGCTGTAGAACGTCAGAGGCGGAGGTGGCTTGACTCCCGTTGATCCTCAGCCGCTCGGGTCATGCAATGCATCCAGTCGGTAAAGGGTTCCTCGTCTCGGTCACCCAGTTGGTTGTTTCCACGCCCTGCAGACCACATTGACGCTCAAAAATCTGCAGGTATCTGTCGATTTCATCTACGCCGTCTAGAAACCAGGGAATGGCATCGTAGGGTAGTTTAGCTCGGGTCGGGGGGGATGCTCTGGTCTGTCGTGGGTGTCCGTTCTCTACCTCACTGGATTTCGGCGACATTTACTTGGTCGGCCCCGCTGATTACCTGGGCGATGAGGGTTTGTGGCGGGTCGGGTCCTAGGAGGCCGATACGCCACTGGATTTGTCGCTGGAGGTCGGAGGTTCCAGTGCCCTCTGACGAGGCTAGGCTGTTGAAGTCTCCCTCCATTAGCTCCGCGATCAGGGTTGCCTTGGACTTGTTGCTGGCCGTCTGCCCAGGGGCTTCCAATAAGTCTTTCAGCGTCTGCCTCTTCAAGCCCTCATAGAGTTGCTACATTCACTGGAACGTAGTCTCGGTGGTGGTTTGGATGTTCCGGTACTTTGGAAGCATCCAGCCACTGGCACCAAATGTCATGGGCACACCTTGTACCCTGTCGGTTCAGCGATGCTTCCTGCCGGGATTGAAAGGGTTAACCGCTTCTAGAGCTAGCCGATACTAGCGGAACGGGGCTCACGAGCTAATACTGTGACTCTAGCTTCATGGCACCGCATCCCGCCGAGGTGTAGCTGAGTACAGTGCCATAGTTGTCCTGACAAGGACAACTAGTGATCCAGCGGGCCCCTGAAGCTAATGTTCAGGAACTAATGTTCCAGGGAAGTAAAATACTTTATTGGGAAACACACAGGCTTATATACAGGTTAGGTGATAAAAAGGTCATAAATCAGAACACATCTTCCCGCCCTGCCCAGACAGTCCGGCGCCGCGCTTAGGCCACCGAGCCCCGCAATGTCCGTATACTTTGGTCGTCGTTCTTGGGGTGATCCCAAAGGAGCGGCGACGATCTCGGGGGTGCCGAGCGACAACAGTTCAAAGTTTCCCCGGGACGAACCGCGAGATAGCCGGCGCGCGTTCGGCAGCCACGTCGGTCGTTTTCCGCTCCTCCGGAAGTCCCGGCAACCAGGCATCCATGGGAGGCTTTTTCCTCGAATCGTTCCTGCTCCGTACCCCACCCCCTGTGGGTTAATAGCAGGGAAATGATGCGGTAGGGGGGCTGATGACGTCCGGGATACAAACTGTTAAAGTATGTGGGCAGGGCATGTGGAACATGGACAGGGGCGGCACACGAGGGAGAACAAAGGCACATAAGACATTCACACAGATAGAGATATATATATAACAGTCACAACCCCTGATTATTAAATGTCACTTTTTAACTCAGGGTTGTGACTTGATCAGACACGGCATTATTTAACCCCGGATGGTCATAATAGGTGTTATAGATGGCATTTATTAACCCTGGGCTGTCACAAATGATATTTCTCGTGCTACCCCAAGTCTCAAGTATTAAGCCAGTATCACAACCTCATGCTGACCAGTCCCATTAAGGATGAAACAGCTGTCAATGAGTGGTGATCTGGCTACTGCACCTCTTACCCGAGTTTTGTCTAAAGGCTGTCTTGTACAGCGGGAAATTACCGTATTTGCTCGATTATAAGACGACCCTGATTATAAGACAACCCCCCAAAATCTGAATATTAACTTATGAAAAAAAGAAAAAGCCTGAATATAAGACGACCCTATAGGAAAAAAGTTTTATCAGTAAATGTTAGTTCATGTAAACTATGTGAACAATTGTTTGTTAATAAAAGCTATGATTGAGAAAAATATTTTGTTTTTATTTCCTTTTTTTTTCTACCTGCCCCCCCAGTTATGCACATCTCCCCCCAGGCTTCCCACTCTGCCCCAGAAATGCCTTATACCCCATATATGCCACTGTGCCCCATGATATGCCTTTTAACCCTCTAAATGCCACTGTACCCCATGATACGCCTTTTAACCCTCTATATGCCACTGTGCCCCATGATATGCCTTTTGACCCCCTATGTGCCACTCTGCCTCCAGAAATGCCTTATAAAAGGGTTAAAAGGCATATTATGGGGCAGAGTGGCATATAGGGAGGTAAAAGGCATTTCAGGAGGCAGAGTGGCATTAAAGGGGTTAAAAGGCATTTCACAGAGCACTCTGCCTCCAGAAATGCCTTACACCCCCCATTTAACACTCCCCATAACACAGAAGGATCCAGGTCCCCTGCATCTGAGCGAATTGCGTAGAGCTCTACATGCTGCCCGGACTAAGCACCGGGGACTCAGAAGCACCGGTAAGTTGGAGGGAGGCATAACACAGGAGGATCCAGGTAGAGCTCTACACGCAGCCCGGACTAAGCACCGGGGACTCAGAAGCACCGGTAAGTTGGGGGGGGCATAACACAGGAGGATCCAGGTCCCCTGCATCGCTGCGGGGGATCTGGATCTTAGTCTCATAATCAGACCTATTTGAGGTCTGATTATAAGATGACCCTGATTATAAGACGAGGGGTATTTTTGCTCTGGAAAAAACCTTGTCTTATAATCGAGCAAATACGGTACTTTCAAGGGATCCATGTATAAAGTGGATATAGAGGCAAAAGGTGATCATTGATGCCCTTATTTGCATGCACCTACCCAGAATCCCTTGTGGTTGTGGCAGCACCATGAGATTTCTGAGGGAAAAACAAGTCTTCTGGCTTGTCTGGTGTCTGTAGATGAGTGTTTAATAATGCTTCTACTACTATATATATATATATATATATATATATATATATATATATATATATATACAAACCAAAGGGAGCGGCTGCACACTCAGAGAATTTATTAATATACACAGGCTTTTATTTGCCCAGGTGCTCCAAAAATAGCCAGATATATGAAACCAAAGAAAAAATGGGCACTCACGGGTCTTTTGACCCGTGAGTGCCCATTTTTTCTTTGGTTTCATATATATATATATATATATATATCTATATATTAGGGCTGCAACTAACGATTATTTTCATAATCGATTAGTTGGCAGATTATTTTTTCGATTAATCGGATAAAAAAATGAATGTAAATTTTTCATTTATTTAAAATAATAATAACAAATGATGTTAAATACAAACAGCAGAATAAAAAAAACTTTGATAAAATGCATTTCTTGTCTTTATTTCCCAACCAGCCCCCCCAATTTATTTGAGCCCAGACATGCCACGCTGCCTCCCACATATGCCACTCCGCGCTGCCTCCCACATATGCCACTCCGCGCTGCCTCCCACATATGCCACTCCACTGTTCCCCCACATATGCCACTGTGTCTGATACGCCTTATACCCCCTGATACACCACTCCATCCTCCTCAGACATGCCACACTGCCTCCCAGACATGCCACGCTGCCCTCCCCACATATGCCACTCCACTTTACCTCCAGATATGCCACTGTGGCCCCAGATATGCCTTATACACCCTGATACACCACTCCGTCCTCCCCAGACATGCCACACTGCCTCCCCACATATGCCTTACATACCATATATGCCTTATACCCCCAGATATGTCTCCCCGTCCTCCCCAGATATGCCTTATACCTCCCAGATATCTCATAGTGCCCTCATAGAGTCACAGACCCCTTCACAGCACACTGACACCATACTTTTATAAATAAGTACTGGGGCACAGTGGCATTTAGAGGGTTAAAAAGGCATATCATGGGGCACAGTGGCATATATGGGGTATAAGGCATTTCTGGGGCAGAGTGGCAAGCCTGGGGGCAGATGTGCATAACTGGGGGGGCAGGTTGAAAAGTACTGGGTTAATCTTAATTAATTTTATACTTACAGTTAGATGAGTGTCACAGCCATGTGGTTCTGGAGAAGGAAGCGACGGGGCCAGTTGTCACAGTGATTACAGGGAGGGACTGGTAAGTAGGAGCTGCTGCTGTGAGTCACTGAAACGGATTATATAATGAGGGGTATTTTTCAGAGCGTTTGCTCTGAAAAAACCCTAATTTTTTAATCGATTAAAGTCGATTCAACTAATCGATAATGAAATTCATTGGCAACGATTTTCATTATCGATTATTATTGATTTTATCGATTAGTTGTTGCAGCCCTAATATATATATATATATTGTGACAGAAAGGGCAGTACAGTAGTGGATGGGCTGTATACTTTGGCTAATTTTGTTTGCCCTTACATGTAAAATTGAAGCCCCAGGGAAAGATAAGCCCTGCCTGAGAAGGTCAGTTGCAAATGTTCCCAACCCTTCAGCATCGCCTGGATTCTCCATATTATAGGGTTTATGTTGGCCTTGTTCAAGTGATCAAGAAATTTGGGTATTTTAAGCCCCAGATTTCCCCAGGGGGAAATTCCCACGCAATGCCAAGCAAGTGGACTCTTGCAGGATTCTCAGCGGTACCTAGGTGCAGATCCTCCGTCGTTTAAATATTAATTTTAAACCCCACAACATGACCCCACCCATCAAGGAACAAGAAGACCACTCCTAGAGAAGTCTGTGTGCTAGAAATGTAAAGCAAAATGCTGCAAAAGTCGACACCTTCTGTATCCTACACCCTAATTCCTTCAAAGTCTGCTGAGTTGATCAGGACATGCATCAACGGATCCAGACCTATATTGAACAAGGGCAGAGACAAAGGGCGCCCATACCTCAAACCCTCACACCTTTCCATAATCACGTCCCAAAGGTCAAACCCATTAACATGGATCCTTGTCACCAGATTTGTATAAAGATTCCTAAAGAATGACAGAAAGGGCGCTCCAATAAACACACTGCCTGTGGCGTCTTTGTCCCATAAACACCCTGCCTGTGCTATCTGGGTCCCCAAGACTCAAACACCCTGCGTGTGCCATCTTTGCCTTTTCACAAATCAATTTTACATCTATTATACACACAAACACTTTTACAGTCACTCACTAATTCACACTTTCATTCATACAATTCATTCACACAAATCATTTACACATATTCATTAAAGCATTCTCACAAATCCATTAATTCTCTCACTCATTCACACAATTCATCCACACATTAATTCTCCCATTTATTCACACAATTCATCCACACATTAATTCTCCCATTTATTCACACAATTCATCCACACATTAATTCGTACTGCCACTCATTCACACAATTCATCCACATATTAATTCATTCTCTCACTCATTCACACAATTCATCCACACATTAATTCATTCTCTCATTTATTCACACAATTCATCCACACATTCATTTATTTTCTCACTTATTCATGCAATGCATCCACACATTAATTTATTCTCTTACTCATTCTCACTCTTTATTTCAATATTCTTACTACCCCCTTTCTCACTAGCTACCTCTCCTACCTTTCCTCACTATGTACCCCCTTTCTCACTGTCACGGAAGCCCCAGTGCCATGGGCCCCTGGAGGGGACTCAGTGCCAGCCTCCTTCCTACAGACTATGGGCCAGGGTACGGAGTGCCACATTTCCCAAAGTACCAGAGACTCTAAAGACTGTGGAGCATGGACAGATTTGGGGTTCCTGCATTTTGGGAGGGGGGTTTATGTGTGGTTCTTGTTCTCCCTGTTGTATCCCCAGTGTATCACATGCCCTTTTGCTTGACCTGGTCCTGGCCATAATCCTCTGGAACTGTTTCTCGGCTAGGACCCGAGCAATTGCCCGCAGACTTTAACCCCTCATAACCCGTACACTATTGACCCCACCAGAGCACTCTTTCCTGGAGTTAGCCCACAGCCACTCCCGCAGGATCACCCTGAAAACAGCGGTTTGGGGTTGTGCAGACATTGCGGGGCTTGGTGGCCTGAGTGTGGTGCCGGGCTGTCTGGGCAGGGTGTGGATATGTTAATGTGATTTATGTCCCTTTCATTGTTGAATTGTATATAAGGCTGTGTGTTTCCAAATAAACTGAGTCCTGTTTTCACCTCAACATGAGTGTTGTCTGATGCTTGGGGTGGGCTGCTATGATCCTTTATTGTCCATTTCAGGACAGTAGGCACACTGTGTAGCTAAGCTTCGGCTAGCCACATTGCCAACGCAGCTCCGGTGCAGCGACGTCCCCCCTTCTATCTACAACACTGGTTCTGTCTGCCGCTGAAGGGGTTAATTGTTGGTGTCGCGGCAGAGGCATTCAGCAACACCAAGATCAACATCAGTGGCTATGTCTGGCCCCTCCCCGGACACCTATTTTAAAAGAATTTAGGAGGCGATCAATCATCGCCTCCTAAAGTTCAAGGGTGTCACTCAAATGCCTCGATAGCAAGGCATTCAGTGACAGGGAACACCCACCCCAGGACGCGCTGTGACCGCTCTGCAGAGTGGTCCCAACTGCCACTGCGAGATTTTGCCACTCTCAAGATAACGGCGCGTCCTTTAAAAATTTGCCAAAGTTTCCAAGAAGTACTGCATTCAACCACACAAGTCAATGGAGTCCAGCTTTTTAAACACATTGTGATTACAAAAAAAAAATCCAAAAAAAATGGTAACATGTAAAAATAATTTGCCACTGATGTCACCATCAGGGGAACCTTCCAGTTGCAAAAAAAATGTAAAAAAAAAAACAAAACAAAAAAGAGCAATAAAAAAATATAAATATAAATATTTTTATGAGCGAGTCCAAAAATTAGCTCCCAACCAGTCCTGCTCGAACCTGACAAATACCCTCATATAAGCGCTTTGCATTGCTAGGGATCAGACCTGCACGAAGATCACTCTTCCTTACAGAACTGCTTAAACTCAGCCATATTCCTAGCATTTCTATTGTGAACGGATTACTTGAGGTCATTCCACAGCATATTTATTTGGTTAAGGTCTGGACTCTGGGCCACCCCAAGAGGTTTTTAAATCACTCTGTAATACATTTACTTTGAAGTTTAGGGCCATTGTCTTGCTGCCGTACACTTCTACTGAGCTTTATGGACGGGCTGCCATCCTGACATTATCCTGTATGCATTAGTGTAGGAACCCCTAAAAACCTGGGGGGATAGCATTTTCCCCCCATCAGATACTCCCTTTTTTCTCCCTATCAGATACCTCTTTCCTCACTATCCCTTACCCCACTTCCTCCCCATCTCTTTTTTTGCAAACACATACAATAATATATAACTCGAAACACTGGTAAAAATAATGTACGTTTAATACATTAAATATAGGGGAAAAAACTGCTAATCTTTGTAAAAAAACCAAATTTTTTTAAATATTGAAAAATTGGACCCTAGGCAAGCATTTCCTTGGGCCCCGCTCCACGCTCCCAAGCATGCAATCACTCCCTCCGCTCCCACACCAAAAAAAAAAATATTTGCCACACTGACTGCAGGTTTGGGGAAGACTGTGAGAGTCAGTGAAGTCTTCCCTCCTTCTGACCTCACCGTGACATTGAGAGGTGCTCTCCCCCGTAATCATCCCCAGAGTCCCTTTGTCCCCTCATTCACCAAACCACACATCCCTTTTACTTACTCCCATAAACCCAGCTTTGCAGGTATAAACCAACTGTAATTCGCATAAAAAACTCAGCTTTAAAGGTATAGATAAAACCCTCTAAATTAAAGACAGAGATCACAGGTTGCACAACCCAAAGCCAGCCCCAGCATCCACATTCCCGACATAGAACCTGAGATTACACAAATAGATTACAGACCAAAGTGAGCCAACTTTGTCCCTAAACAGCCCAGCGTGAGCCATCTTTGTCACCAAACAGCCCGACCTCTGCCATCTTTGTCCCATAAACACGCTGTCTGTACCATCTTGGTCCCCAAGGCTTAAACACCCTGCTTTAGCCATATTTGCCTTTCCCTGAATCACATTCATGATACACATATCCATTTAATGCATTCTCACAAATCATTCAAGCAATTCATCCACACATTAATTAATTCTTTGACTCATTCGAACAATTCATCCACACATTAATTCATTCTCTCACTCATCCACACATTAATTTATTCATTCTCTTACTCATTCACACAATTCATCCACATATTAATTCATTCATTCTCTCTTATTCTCACTCTTTATTTCAATATTCTTACTACCCCCTCTCACTATCTACCTCATCTCATTATTTACCCCCTCTCCCCCTAAATCTTGATGCTCCCTCCAACATACTTTAACTTTTTGGATAATGTTTTCATGTGGGTATGCGGTGCCCTTTTTACGCCACATGTTTTTTTTATGCCAAAGTAGCTCTAAAACACACCTCCAATCCCATGTCATTGCTTGAACTCTAGGTTTGCTAACTCCTGACTGCAATATGATTGCAGTGATTTGCCCAGGTGTTCACTTATTTTTTTCCAACCCCGCACTGTGAATGTTTCAATGATCTATTCAGTATGGACAAAAACAATGCAATACTTTGTGCATTATTAATTAAAACAAATGTGACAGGTTGGGCATACGAGAACCATTGTTGTGACCTTATAGGTGTAGTGTGTGTAGGGATACTATTAGTTTTGGCTGTTTAGATGTCTTCAGGTGAATAGGGTTTGAAGGGACTACCACTGCTGCTATTCTGGTACAGGGACACTAGTAATCCCTGCACTGCAGCTGCCGATAATGCTTCTCATTTTTAGGGCTGGAGTCAGGTGCCAGACTGCAGTTGTTCTCGTATTACTCTCCTTGCCAATTACAGATGGAAATATCTCTTCAGGCCTGGCTTATTGGGGATGGGCCTCCGCAGAACTAGGCGTTACCCTGTACAGAAAAATATTAGATAGAGGGGAGAGATAAAGAAATAAACAGGAGACGTGGGCTTTTCAAATAAACAGGGAGTGATGTAGAGTTGAAAGTGCGATGCGTGCGACATATACTACAGACTGCATTACACAGGGTTAAAAAATGGTTTGTCAGTATTAGACTGAAATAGTCAGGGAACCGGAGAGAGCGGGGAGTGGCAACAACTGTCAGGCTCGGGGCAATAGACAAAGGAGAGAAACTTGACAGGTAAATCTACTTCAGAGAATCTGTGACAGAGAGTGTATTTTTTGCGTGCCTGAGTTGTTGGGTTAGTCAGGTCAGGGAGTATCTGCTGGGGAGAGACACACGGTGTGGGAGGAGACTGCAGAAAAAGCTCAAGATTACCAGGAAGGGAAGAACCAGAGAGAGCTACAGCCTCCAGCACCGAGAGACCACCGACTAACCCTGCAAAGGTGAGTGTCACACCGTGTTAAGTGAATCAAAGAGGTTTAACCTTTCCGTTGCCAAATACGGACCCTTCCTAAATGTACATGTATTTGTGAAGCCAGGGTGTGTCTTTTTATTTTGCTGGGACGATGCCAACCACAGCCTCGGCTTTCACTACTGGCGTTTCCATGTATTTTGTACTAAAACTCCCATCGTGCTCAGCCTGCAATTGTATGGCTCAGCGCGATGGGAGCGGTAATGATCACGAAATGTGGGGGTCGGCGGGCTGTTGCTGACTATAATAACATTGGGCACTTTAGAAGTTAATATGCATTAACGCCAGCTTATCATCGAAGTGAATGGATCTGTATTTTTAACAAGGTGAAAACTTGGGTTCAGTACAAATATTTTGCTGTTTTACGACCAGGAAGCAAAATGGGAACAAGTTAACCATCGCTAATACTCTGTTTTATTGCAAGGCCCATTCCACAATTGTCTTCTTGATTTTAACCCTTTGCATACTAAAGAGTAACTAACTTTGCAGCTCCCTGGAGGCAAAGGCAACGTTATGTAACACGCATTGTTGGCAACATTACCATGAATATATTTCACATGTAATGTGTATAAAATCTGTAATTTGAAATGTTTCTACATTTAGCTCTAACCCCACTGGAAACAAATATCTCCTGCTCTTTTGAAAATGTCTGAAGAAGAGATTGTCCCGGTTTATGCCACTGGCATCTCTGCGCAGCTACAGAAACAAAGGGAACATGAACTGGGGATAGGAAAGCATGATAATGCAATTAAGTTTCTGGGTCAAGACTTCCATCAAATTCAGCAGGAGTGTTTGCAAAATGGTACTCTGTTCAAGGACGACACATTCCCTCCAACAGCTTACTCCCTGGGATTCAAGGAGTTGGGTCCTAATTCATCAAAAACCTATGGAGTTAAATGGGTCCGGCCTACGGTAAGACACAGTGTGCAAAGGATGCTATATAACAATATATAACAATGGGGTTAGCATATTTCACCACTGACACTTGCAGATGCATATAACAAAGAAAATACCAGTGCTTTATAGCTGCAAACTGGTAAAATAATTACATATAAAGGTTTGTTAAATGAATAGTTTACTGTTTCTTACAGACACTCTGTAGTCCACATTTAGTCCACAGCTTCTGAACTCACATGTCTGTGGAAGTGCAACCTGCAAACAGAATCGAGCATAATAGGAATTCTGAAAATGCCTGCTGCAGTAACCGAGAAAAGTAGCATGTCTGTCATAGTGAAGGATAGTACAAACATAAGGGCTGCAGTAAATCTGTCAATCCTGCTGCTGCACAAAACAAGCATGAAGGAACCATGAATGCAGTCAAAGTACCCTAAACACAGAAACAGCAAATACACACTGCTCAACCTATCTAGGCTGTCTCTAATTTTATGTTCATACCAAACATACATAAAGGGACGTATATACACCTAGAGCTCCCCCCTTCTGAGAGGGTGGCTTCATGACGAAATGGGCTAGCTGTGCGAGGGCCGGACTAGCCTCAAAAAACATTACATGGAGTGCAAGAAGGGATTGGACAGGGAGTGAGTGTGGCTAAACACTACTGCTCTGTCTGCACCAGAGAAAGAAGGGAGTGACTCAGAGACCCAGGAAATCAGTTCTTCTCCCAGAAACTCAGGGTCACACCTGGGAGTTCCTGGTGCTTTTGTCCCTTTTCTCTATAAACAAACAAAGCTGCTGCCTACACCCACATTGTATATTTGCCACCGGTCAGCTCTAGTGCTAGCTCGGTGAGCACTCCACGGGGCATTTGCGGAAAGCAATCATGTTGATTTCAATGTGACTTGAAAACAACACCACAGAAGAGACAATGTGCTTTACTGCTGGAGCTTATCCTTAAGGCACATTTATTTAGTTTTTAACATTTTGAAGATAGTATATTAGGTGTGCTGGGTCTGAACCTTTGCCACAGTACTTGGAGAGCTAGCACTCAAGTTTACTTAAGGTTGAACGCATCTGCACAAAAAATAGCTTTGGGATTCTTCATAATCCAAATATGCATTTGCAAGGGAGACACTACAGAATTATAAAGGTACCACCCTACAATCAAATGCATTAAAGTGCACATGATAGCTGGAGTGCCACTTCAATATGCATTCGTTCTTTAGGAGGCAGTCTGCAATAGACTGTCCATTTAAAATATCCTCATGTTATTATTGTCCACTTCTGGGAGGCTAGCATTATTCAACCACATCGCCAGTATTAGTCTGTTGGTCGGAGATTGACACAACAGGAGGGCCGTATAGTGGGTTACATATAAAAATTTACGGGTTCATAAAGTGGTCCTACAGTTTTAACCAAGGTCCAGTAAGCAAAAATATTATCTTGGTTGCGATGGTTATGAGTACCATTCAAACTTTGCATCCCAATGGCAATTTACACATTCCCCTATGAACGTATTTGCCCAACTTCTATGTAGGGTTGCCATGTTTCTTGTGAAATAATTTGCATATTTGCGTGACATCACAGAAACATAATGTGCACCTACCTTCCCTCCCCCCCCAATATTTCCTTTCACAGAAACATAATGTGCACCTATCTTGGTTTACTTTTATCAGTGCAGGCAGGGGTAGGGACATGAGGCCTTTTCCTCCGAGTCCACATGCAGCGAGCTTGCACAGGCCGGCCGGTCTGCGGATGCTGCCAGATTCCAGCATTACTCCCCCCAGCGCTCAGCCTCCGCCAATCACCCTGTTGCGGCCTGTAGCGCTGCGCTAAAGACAGAGCGGCAGGAGGGGGAGCACTCTAGTGGGTGCTCCCCTCCTGCCAATCACCCTGCAAAAAATATTTATATTTTAATATACTGATAACAGCAGGGTGCTCTAAATACCGGCTGTGCCGGTGAAATACCGGCCAGGTGGCAACCCTACTGCTATGTTACAGGCAGAGACACCTGGCTGTCCTAAACCCTGCAAAGACGAGGGAGATTAGTGCGCCCCAACTGAAAAGTTTGTTCCTGCTAGCAATAGGCGAGACCACATTTGGCAAAAAAAGACATTCAATACTTGATTTGGCTTGAGGCCAGAGTAGAAGGTATTTCCGTGGCTCCTCAGAAATGACATGCTTTACTGTAATCCTCTCACAGAATGATCTGAGCAAGACTAAGCAGGCAAGAAGCAATAAAACTGGTGGACTGGCATTCCCCTACCGTAGTAGTGACTTTGCTGACTGTAGAGTGATGCCAAGTACTAATGGATTTGAATAGAGTACTGTGTACCAGTGTTGAGTATTGCCTCAGTAATAAGGAACAGGGATCTATAATGGTTATATTTAACCCTTTACTGAATTGCATTGCTGAGCCTCTATAGACACACACGTTTCTGTAGAATTAGTAATTACACACATTGATTGCTTTGTACTGTGCACAATTCTGACCATCATTTCTTTTGTTTCGCTTCCTGTTTCCCCTGTGGTGCCCCACCGGCAGCAACTTGTCTCAAATCCACAGTTTATTGTTGATGGAGCAACAAGGACGGACATCTGTCAGGGCGCTCTGGGTAAGGGAATCTACCGTATAACTGATTATATGTTTAGAAATACAATGTATTTAAATTGCAAGAGGGAGACTCATATTTATCTGTTTAATACACTTTCATGACCACTATCGCTGAATTATCGATAGTTGAAAATACATGTTGCTGGATGTATTCACTGAATTGTGTGTGTGGCAAACATGCATCCATTGTTTGCTATCAACAATAACTACAAATGTGGGCAGTGCAGGGTGTGATGTGAGTGGGTGTTAGAGGGCGTGAAGTGTGTGGTTTTTATTAGGCGTGTGACACGCTGGGATTCCCTCGGGCTGTATCCCTCCTCCTGGCTCACATTTCTGTTCTGTGACTCACGGCTCTGTTGCTGGGTGTGTCAGACTTGTTTTTGTGTGTGTGTGTGTGTGTTTGTGTGTGGCTGAATGCTCGTTTTGCCTATAACTGGTCGGATGGCCTCTAGTTCTCTAGCAGTGACTGAACCACAACTCTCATTATCCTCAGCAGGCTCTTGGCTAGATCATTGAGGATATAATATGACATATTTGAAAAGCTGTTGGCTTCCCTTGGTGTACTTCATATATATTGAGCATGGACATTTTGTATATGTACATGCGATAAAGTAATTCATTATTTTAATTAAAGTATATAAAGCACAACGTTAAGCAAAGTGTTTAGTTCAGAACTCAAAGATCTGAGTTCAACAAGTTAAAATCTGTATTTGTATGGCAACCGGTTGTATAGGGGTGATTTATAAAGGTGCTGCAAGTGGATAATACAATATGTAAAAAGGGAAATCTCAGTGGTACAGAATGTTTAGGCAATTCAGACAGTTGTATGCTTTTAACTTTGTGAAATACCAATAAGAAAAGTTATGGTGGGTAAAGGTGATGGAAAACCCTTCCACTTAAAATTAAGGAGGTAGTAGAAGCATTATTAAACACTCATCTACAGACACCAGACAAGCCAGAAGGCTTGTTTTTTTTCTCAGAAATCTCATGGTCACCATTTGCCTCTATATCCACTTTATACATGGATCCATTGAAAGCAATTACCCACTCTACAAGACAGCCTTTAGACAAAACTAGGGTAAGAGGTGTGGTGGCCAGATCACCCACCACTCGTGGGAACCGTTTGGGGAATGCCCTTTCCTGTTTTCCCATGACTGTGCCTCAGTATAGAGCCCTGCGCGGGACTGCTTTTTTAATCCCGCTCCCGCCCCCACCCACTCCTCAAAGTGGGTGTTCCACTCCCGCCCGCTCCCGCCACATTTGTGGCCAGTCCCGCCCGCTCCCGCCACATTTGTGGCCAATCCCGCCCGCCTCCTTACCTGATTTCCCGCGCAGTCCCGCAAGGCTGCCCTCGAGTTGTTCCCTCACAGCGTCTCTTCTCTTACTCCGCCCAGGAACAAGGTGGAGTCACAGGAAGTGACATCACATCATGTGACTCCGCCTTGTTCCTGGGCGGAGCAAGATAGGAGACACTGTAAGGGAGCAGCGAGAAGGCATACTTGCGGGATTACCGGGACCCGCAGGTACGGTGCCTCACCGCCCGCTCCCGCCTGCAGCCCCAGAAAGACCGCCTACGCCCGCAAGTTTTTTGGTGGGTCCCGTGGGACCTTGCCTCCCAATGCAGTCCTCTACCTCAGTGCACAAAGCAAGTCTAAAAAGACATGGTGTGGAGGGACTTGAGTGGCCAGTAGAGCCCTTACCTTAGCCCCATTAAACATCTTTAATGGGCACAAATCCCCACAGAAACACAAAACCGTAGGTAAATCCTTCACACAAGAGTGGATACTAATTTAGCCACATATTTATACCCATGGTTTTGAAATGGGCTGTACAAATAGCTTACAATGTATATGCATGATGATCATGTGTCACGATGGATAGGTATACCAGGGATTTGCCTTTCTGAAGCCACTGTTTGCAGATTTACCTTTTGACTTAACTATTTGATTCCAGAAATAGAAATAGGTGGGTAAAGGTGATGGAAAACCCTTCCACTTAAAATTAAGGTGGTAGTAGAAGCATTATTATGGATAGGTATACCAGGGATTTGCCTTTCTGAAGCCACTGTTTGCAGATTTACCTTTTGACTTAACTATTTGATTCCAGAAATAGAAATAGGTGATATTATAGTTTTGCATATTTCGCTCTGTTTTTGGGTATGAGACATTGTTAGAAATCACTAACTTTTTTTAACTCTTTACTTCCCTCTGGGTTGGTCTGTACTATCTTTTTGTATTGTTGTTTTTCCTATATACCGTATTTCTACATTGATTTCCCCATTTCCCTCTCATTTTTCATTTTTGTGCAGGCGACTGCTGGCTCCTTGCAGCTATTGCCTCTCTCACATTGAATGAGACTATCCTGCACCGTGTGGTCCCTCATGGTCAGAGCTTCCAGGAGAATTATGCAGGGGTCTTCCATTTCCAGGTAAGGAAGCATTTATGTGGCCAGTATGCAATCCATTGGTCACAATTTTTATTGTAGGTTCTAGACTAGGAACACTTGCTGCTTGCAAACATTTTGTAGTATTTTGGTTACCTCTAGGAACAGTTTATTTCAGATTGTATTACATAAATATCCAGTTATATGATAAAAGAAGAGTGTTAGTAACATTGGTAGCAAATTTGCATTAACAATGTTACTGGAAATGACAGCATGCAAATACGTGGGTAGAACCCGTTTTATATTTTAGAGAAGTTAAATTTGAATGTAAGTTATTCAAACATTAGATTGTAAATACACTTTCAATTGTAAATGGCCTGTTATTTATGTGCCTTGGCTAGTAAATGACTCCAGCCATCGTATGCATTTTAACTACTTTAGTGTCAAGAAGATATATAGCAAGCAAACTGGGGCCTGCACCAAGTGAGCAATGAAAGCAGTCACTAAAATATATTTCAGTAGCATGGTGCACCTGCCCGTTGGTGCCAGCCTTTTGCTACCTCCCTAGCTGAGGTTTCACTTTTTTAAGGGTACGTAAACCTCTGTTAAAGACATTTGCCTTTTGTTTAGTCTAAACTTGAGGTTCCTTGAGTGCAGGAGAGAAGCTTGTTGTTTGTTAAAAATTAGTGACAGCGTCTATCTTTTGTTAGATCAGCTGGCTATTGTGCTGAAAAAACATGAGCGCTGCTAACATCAGTGATCCAATCTCACCCTAATACAAACAACGCAAATAAAATAAAGACACAAGGACACGTACAGTTATATAAATGTATTAAAATGGGCGAATATGTTTTTGTGGACCACAACACTCTTCATTGTCAGCCAGAATATCAATGAGAGTGAAGAGACTTGTTGCTTGTGGAAATTATGATTTTATACCCAGAATTTGTTTGTTTAGCATGAATAGGGATTTTAACCTCTTCTTATATGTGCGTACCCTGTGATATGTTGTATACTGTGGCCTACACGGGGTACCTGTGCAATCTATTTGTATTTGCAACACATAAAGCATAATTTAAAAAAAACATGTAAAAAAATTTGTATTAACGTACTTTGTTGGTTATTATTTTAATATCCATTAATTGTTAATGAGACTGTTTGAGATCCCTTTACTAAGGATCTCAATGATCCTTGAGGTTGTTCGATCGTTGATTGAATTATTTAACACTGACATCAGCCATTGACTAAAACATCTGAGTATAAATAAACTCTGTTGACTGTGTTTTACAGCTGTGGCAGTTTGGTGAGTGGGTGGACGTTGTTGTTGACGACCTGCTGCCTGTCAAAGATGGGAAACTCGTCTTTGTGCACTCAGCTGCTGGGAATGAATTCTGGAGTGCACTACTGGAGAAGGCTTATGCTAAGTATGATTCTGAGTCTCTGTTTATACATATGCTTCATCTTCCTACAGTAATCCCAGATCAATTCTTTCTACACATAGGGTGTATTAATCAAGCCAAAAAGCAATTTGTTGTCTGCGGAAATATCTCATTGGTCTCACCTACTCCTAATGTAGTGCATTGCCTGAGAAATGATCACGTTTTTAGCTTGGTATATTTCACTCATTAGTTAACTGACACACATTGATTCAGTCCAACAGACTCCCCTGTTGCAGTGCCAAATTACCCACAAACCTTCATTAATCTCAAATAATTCCTGTCAGGATTCAATTTGCATACCACTGCTATGATTTATCGACATTATTTACACTGTGTTGCATTAACTCTCCATCCACACACCCTTATGTCTTTTGGTAACTTATATTCTCTTTATAAAGAGCTAATGGTAGTTATGAAGCTCTTTCTGGAGGAAGCACATCTGAAGGCTTTGAAGACTTCACCGGTGGAGTTACAGAGTGGTATGAGCTTAAGAAAGCACCCTCAGATCTCTACAGCATCATCTTGAAGGCTCTGGAAAGGGGGTCCCTAATGGGTTGCTCCATTGATGTGAGTTATATTTTTTTTCCCCACAACTCATTCTCCATTATGCCTTTACTTTCCACTCTGAGTAAATTTTCTATCCCTCATTACCCCTTGTACTGCACCCCTCCCTCTGCCCTTTGTTTTATTTATTTTCTATAATATTTGAACACATCTTCTATCTTTCTGTAGCTGGTGGTTGTGCACTTACTTATATTTATTGACTCCTCTGTGAGAAACCTGTCCAGCACACAGAAGATGGGAAGGTTTATCCCAATGGAGTGAAAACTAAAGTATATTACACCTATAGGTAGACTTACATAATTATATGTAAGTTGATATTTTGACCCTTCACATTTAATTTCCATGTCAATGGGTCACCCTCAGCGAGCTGCTTCTGAAAGAAAAGCAGCGAGCTGCTTCTGAAAGAAAAGCTGAGGCAGATCCATATAGTACATAGTTAAATTTGTAAGAAGATTTTCATGAAATTGCTCCACCTTGCAGTTCTCCCTCATTCTTTTGTAGTTCTTTTTACATTCTCTTTACCTCACTGACCTCATACTTTTTTTTACATTTTTATTTCAGATCACCAGTGCCACTGACATGGAAGCCGTAACGTTCAAGAAGCTGGTCAAAGGGCATGCATACTCTGTGACCGGAGCCAGTGAGGTAATTGTGGAAGTATGGCATTGCCATTAATACTGACAATAGCATTACCTTCAATTGATGGTATGTGTTTTGTATCCACATTTACATTTTTACCAGTTTTTCTTGGTCTCCCTTCCTCGTTATGGGGTCAAGTACAATGCATTGAAAAATAAAATAATGTGTGTGTTGCATTAATTATATGGCATGTAACAAATGATGCTTATTTTCACTTATGTTTTATTTATTTTTTTGTTTTACATAAAGCAGGTATTTGCTTGTTGTATATGTAAAGCTCTAATCTGCTCTAGTTGGCCAGTGTAGAATCTAAGGCTGTATCTTATTCTATTGTTGTAAATATTAGAGTAAAGAATTATTACAGTTTTAATCACCAGGGGACAATTTAACTAATTAAATTCTATGGCTAACATACTCAGGTTGGATTTCAAAACCCTTGCTTTAAAGCAATCATCACTATGATGTTTTATAATGGGATTATCTAAAATGTCAACTGCTTGGTAATTGAAATTATTATTATAACACGCATCGGCGTATAACACGCACCGGCGTATAACACGCACCTCCATCTTGCCTTCTGTTTGGTCCGGCACTCAGTGTGCCTCATTACTGCATGCCGGAACGCTCGCAAGGTCTTGTGCACTAAATGCAGATGAGGGAGGTGGTGAGGGAGGTGGTGTGGGTGGTGTGGGTGGGGTGAGTGGAGAGTGGAAGGTGGAGAAAGTATGTTTGTTTAGCGAGCTGAAGAGCAGATGTGTAAGCGTGGAGGATGAACCAGTAGTGGTTGTAGTCGGCTTCGGAGCGTGATTTCCTCCAGACACGCTCAGCACTGCGGGAGCAATTTTGTAAATAGCGTGTCTGCCTTGAGCTGACGACGTGGAGCTTTGCAAAGCTGAGGGGGAGCAAGTAAGTCAAGTGCAGTTGATAGAGTGTTGTTATAGTGTGCTGTGGCTAGGTCAGGGCAGGGTATAGTAGAAGTCTGGGAAATGCCAAATTCACCTACACTATATCACCAAAAGTATGTGAACACCTGACAATCACACCTATATGAGCTTGTTAGACTTCCCATTTCAAATCCATGAGCATTCATCCCCCTCCTTGCAGCTAAAACAGCCTTCACTCTCTTAGGAATGCTTTCCACAAGATGTTGGAGTGTGTCTCCAGAAATTTGTACCTATTCAGTTTTTTAGAGCAGGCACTACTGTTGGATAAAGGTGTTAAATGAGTTTAATGTCTGGACACGTTGTGTTTTGTACACCAGCAAATAAATCACAGTTTGCTGCAAAGTGGTGTTCTTGAGCCTTATTGCCCTAGATGACGGTGCTTAAGATCCCTTCCTCATACTGCAGGGTTTGTTGCAACTGTTTTATTTTTTTCCTCTGAATGTTTAGTCTTGCTACATAATATAAGAAGCTTCTTAATTTCCTATGGAAATAATCTGCCAGTACGTGCTTTTATGTCACATGAGTTTGAGAAAGTTCTAATCGCTCTGACTGATCAGCAGCATTCTTTTCCCACATGATATACACGTAATGTAAACGGAAAGCTTTAGCTTTTTAGTTCCCCCTGCATGGTGTACTATGCTAACATTAAGGGTTTAAGCCCACTGTTTTCATGACAGCATGGTATATCATGAAGGGCAGAAGGGGTTAAAGGAGGAAAGGGGAGAAATGATCATCCTGATACCCAAGACAGGAAGTTGGTGATATTGTATACACATACTATGTTTCTAATATTATGTAATTTAAATATTTAAACACAATTACATAGGCCTTTCTATGTTCAAACATTCTTTATTGAATTGTCCAAAACAATTGTGAACAATTTTACATATCACATTTATCTTAGACATAGTTTCTATTTCAAAAGTAAAATCGGCCGCAGTAGTGAGCAGGATACTCTGATTTTATCTTAGAAATATTGTAGATTATCTCATATTCTTAGATTTGATCAGAGACCTGTGTAGCGTAAGAGGAGGCCTAATGGCGTGCCCCACAAAGTTCCACACTGTTTAGTCCCAGAATCTCAAACGACGTTCCACCATGCCAGTGCAGCTGCATATTCCAGCGACTCTCCATGCTCATCGCGAGACATAGGCTTATTTACCATTCTTATCTTTTGGTCATAGGTCAACTACAGAGGGCAGACTACAAAGCTGATTCGGATGAGGAACCCATGGGGAGAAGTAGAGTGGACAGGTGCTTGGAGTGACAGGTGAGATCCACAGATGTTGTCCCAAAGCATAAAAACATATTTTTCCCTATTCTTTGACCAGATAGACCAGATAGGACACTCAAATTACTCTGCTCTGTTCCATTGATCATAGTTTGTGTGCTCTGCAGTTCATCTGAATGGAATAATGTGGATCCATCTCAAAGAGAAAAATTGATGTCTAAGATGGAGGATGGTGAATTTTGGTGAGTTGCAATTCCAGACCACACTCTCGTATTAGTCTTCTTTTTTGTTTTATTGTAGTGCCTACCTGTCACGTTTCCCCATGCGCTTACCGGACTTGTTTATATTTTACGTTGCTCATTTCATGTTTCCAGCCACTAGTGGCCGCCCTTGCATTTCAGAACCACTCAAACCAATTATCAGGTCCAGCTGCAGTTGCTTACCTGATTATCACAGCCTTTATAAGCCTGCCCAGCCCTGCAGTCTGGGCCTTGACATTGAAGTCAAAGGACTACCTGTTTGATTCCTGCCTTGCTCCAGAACCTGCCTTGCTCCAGAACCTGCCTTGCTCCAGAACCTGCCTTGCTCCAGAACCTGCCTTGCTCCAGAACCTGCCTTGCTCCAGAACCTGCCTTGCTCCAGAACCTGCCTTGCTCCAGAACCTGCCTTGCTCCAGAACCTGCCTTGCTCCAGTACCTGCCTTGCTCCAGTACCTGCCTTGCTCCAGTACCTGCCTTGCTCCAGTACCTGCCTTGCTCCAGTACCTGCCTTGCTCCAGTACCTGCCTTGCTCCAGTACCTGCCTTGCTCCAGTACCTGCCGTGTTCCTGAGTTGCGGCCTGCGCCCCACTAAGTGGACTCCCAAGTAGAGTACCCTGCAAGTGGGCAACCTGCCGTGTGCCCTGCAAGTGGGCAACCTGCCATGTTCCTGAGTTGCGGCCAGCGCCCCAGTAAGTGGACTCCAAAGTCGAGTACCCTGTAAGTGGGCAACCTGCCGTGTGCCCTGCAAGTGGGCAACCTGCCATGTTCCTGAGTTGCGGCCTGCGCCCCACTAAGTGGACTCCCAAGTAGAGTACCCTGCAAGTGGGCAACCTGCCATGTTCCTGAGTTGCGGCCAGCCGTGTGCCCCGCAAGAGGGCTTGTCTGCCGTGTGCCCCGCAAGAGGGCTTGTCTGCCGTGTGCCCCGCAAGAGAGCTTATCTGCCGTGTGCCCCGCAAGGGAGCTTATCTGCCGTGTGCCCCGCAAGAGGGCTTATCTGCCGTGTGCCCCGCAAGAGGGCTTATCTGCCGTGTGCCCCGCAAGAGGGCTTATCTGCCGTGTGCCCCGCAAGAGGGCTTATCTGCCGTGTGCCCCGCAAGGGAGCTTATCTGCCGTGTGCCCCGCAAGAGGGCTTGTCTGCCGTGTGCCCCGCAAGAGGGCTTGTCTGCCGTGTGCCCCGCAAGAGGGCTTGTCTGCCGTGTGCCCCGCAAGAGGGCTTGTCTGCCGTGTGCCCCGCAAGGGAGCTTGTCTGCCGTGTGCCCCGCAAGGGAGCTTGTCTGCCGTGTGCCCCGCAAGGGAGCTTGTCTGCCGTGTGCCCCGCAAGGGAGCTTGTCTGCCGTGTGCCCCGCAAGGGAGCTTGTCTGCCGTGTGCCCCGCAAGGGAGCTTGTCTGCCGTGTGCCCCGCAAGGGAGCTTGTCTGCCGTGTGCCCCGCAAGGGGGCTTGTCTGCCGTGTGCCCCGCAAGGGGGCTTATCTGCCGTGTGCCCCGCAAGGGGGCTTATCTGCCGTGTGCCCCGCAAGGGGGCTTATCTGCCGTGTGCCCCGCAAGGGGGCTTATCTGCCGTGTGCCCCGCAAGGGGGCTTATCTGCCGTGTGCCCCGCAAGAGGGCTTATCTGCCGTGTGCCCCGCAAGAGGGCTTATCTGCCGTGTGCCCCGCAAGAGGGCTTATCTGCCGTGTGCCCCGCAAGAGGGCTTCCTGCCAAGTGACATTCCTTGTTCAATTATTGTTGTACCATCACATGCAATACAGCTCTTAAACCTGATCTTCTGTCTGTGGTTCATTCCTGCGCCTGTCTGTAACAGCCCCAGGCCGTCATGCATCGTGGGGTACAGACAGAGCCCCTCGTATCCCCTGCACCTGGGCTCCTTATCTATCTGTGTCCTCAGTTCGTGACAGAATGTCAAGGCCCATACAAGGAGTCCGCGGGGATACCTGCAGCGTGGAATTAGTGGTGAACACGAAGACCAAGACCCAGACACAAGGAAAGATGATGAGACCACAGGTCTGGGAGCATCCGGAGGCTGCTCCTTGCGGTGGGGGTATGTCACGTTTCCCCATGCGCTTACCGGACTTGTTTATATTTAACGTTGCTCATTTCATGTTTCCAGCCACTAGTGGCCGCCCTTGCATTTCAGAACCACTCAAACCAATTATCAGGTCCAGCTGCAGTTGCTTACCTGATTATCACAGCCTTTATAAGCCTGCCCAGCCCTGCAGTCTGGGCCTTGACATTGAAGTCAAAGGACTACCTGTTTGATTCCTGCCTTGCTCCAGAACCTGCCTTGCTCCAGAACCTGCCTTGCTCCAGAACCTGCCTTGCTCCAGAACCTGCCTTGCTCCAGAACCTGCCTTGCTCCAGTACCTGCCTTGCTCCAGTACCTGCCTTGTTCCAGTACCTGCCTTGTTCCAGTACCTGCCGTGTTCCTGAGTTGCGGCCTGCGCCCCACTAAGTGGACTCCCAAGTAGAGTACCCTGTAAGTGGGCAACCTGCCGTGTGCCCTGCAAGTGGGCAACCTGCCATGTTCCTGAGTTGCGGCCTGCGCCCCACTAAGTGGACTCCCAAGTAGAGTACCCTGCAAGTGGGCAACCTGCCGTGTGCCCTGCAAGTGGGCAACCTGCCATGTTCCTGAGTTGCGGCCAGCCGTGTGCCCCGCAAGAGGGCTTGTCTGCCGTGTGCCCCGCAAGAGGGCTTGTCTGCCGTGTGCCCCGCAAGAGGGCTTGTCTGCCGTGTGCCCCGCAAGAGGGCTTGTCTGCCGTGTGCCCCGCAAGAGGGCTTGTCTGCCGTGTGCCCCGCAAGAGGGCTTGTCTGCCGTGTGCCCCGCAAGAGGGCTTGTCTGCCGTGTGCCCCGCAAGAGGGCTTGTCTGCCGTGTGCCCCGCAAGGGAGCTTATCTGCCGTGTGCCCCGCAAGAGGGCTTATCTGCCGTGTGCCCCGCAAGAGGGCTTATCTGCCGTGTGCCCCGCAAGGGAGCTTGTCTGCCGTGTGCCCCGCAAGAGGGCTTGTCTGCCGTGTGCCCCGCAAGAGGGCTTGTCTGCCGTGTGCCCCGCAAGAGGGCTTGTCTGCCGTGTGCCCCGCAAGAGGGCTTGTCTGCCGTGTGCCCCGCAAGAGGGCTTGTCTGCCGTGTGCCCCGCAAGAGGGCTTGTCTGCCGTGTGGCCCGCAAGAGGGCTTGTCTGCCGTGTGCCCCGCAAGGGAGCTTGTCTGCCGTGTGCCCCGCAAGGGAGCTTGTCTGCCGTGTGCCCCGCAAGGGAGCTTGTCTGCCGTGTGCCCCGCAAGGGAGCTTGTCTGCCGTGTGCCCCGCAAGAGGGCTTATCTGCCGTGTGCCCTGCAAGAGGGCTTCCTGCCAAGTGACATTCCTTGTTCAATTATTGTTGTACCATCACATGCAATACAGCTCTTAAACCTGATCTTCTGTCTGTGGTTCATTCCTGCGCCTGTCTGTAACAGCCCCAGGCCGTCATGCATCGTGGGGTACAGACAGAGCCCCTCGTATCCCCTGCACCTGGGCTCCTTATCTATCTGTGTCCTCGGTTCGTGACACTACCTAACTATGTTCATGCACCTGATACTGCCAATTAGTAAATAGAACCAAATAAGCTGAAATTAAATATTGCATCCAAAATTATGTATTATAAGCTGACAAACTGGCATTTTTATCTTATCTCATGCATAATGCAAAGTCAAAGCAGAAACTCACAGCTTATTGTTATAAATAGATTTGTGGTGTTATGAACCACTGGATTTTTCAGCCCTGGGGTTGCTGAGGACACTTAAGAACAATGCGCACAGCATGGGAAATCTGTAACAAAGTGAAATTTTGTGTTTGTCAAGGGTTAAGAAAGAAGGTAAAGCCAAAATTTCACATTGTGGAAAAAAAGCATTGTACGACATATAGGAATGTGTGGTAACTTTTTTCCTGGCACCCCAAGGAGTCCAATTTGAAAATAAAATACATAATAGTAACCTGAATAACAGAATATTTTGTAATTATTTGCATATTTGTCTCTGTTTCACATTCTGCTTCTTTTACTCAGGATGGCTTTTCAGGAGTTCCTACGTGAATTTTCCCGTCTTGAGATCTGCAATCTTACACCCGACGCTCTCACTGCCCGTAGATATCGCAAATGGAACACAACTCTTTATACTGGGTCTTGGCGGAAGGGAAGTACAGCTGGAGGTTGCCGAAACTATCCTGGTAAGCAAATGAACTGAAAATGCAATCAAACCAGTCTCAGAGTTTAGTAGGCAGAGCTGATCTACATCAAATAAAATATATTTTTCATTTCTGCACTAGCTTTGCATGTACAGAATTTCTCGCTCCCTTCCTCAATAGCCATAAGATCATCCACCCATACATGTCATATTAACCCACACTAGCAAAGGATCACTGGAGCTGCTTATAAATATGAACTAGCAACAATAAATGTTCAAAAAACTCTCAATGAGAGAGACAGAGGAGTAGGTACTCACTGGATACAAGTGTATCACCATCAATAATAAATTGATGGTGATAATAAATATGAAAAAAGCAGAAGACTCAGCCAGGATAATGGTCAAAAAACAGTTCTCCTCTTTATTAATGGAAACACCGACCAGTTTCGGCGTAGAAAAACGCCCTTATCAAGGTGAAACATGTTTCACCTTGATAAGGGCGTTTGTCTACGCCGAAACCTAACAAGCCTAACAAACTCTGTACCCGTACAGTCACATTAGCTTAATCTATGTGACTACTGTGAGTTGCAAGCACTACCATGCTACAATTCGGAAAACAATTCAAATATATACAAGTTACAGTTGATTTCCTTAGCGTTAAAGTTGGCCTTCCAGTGAAGTGCCATCAGTCGCAGCTATAAATCTATAAAAACATTTTTTTTTAAAATGGAACGTGGAATTGACCTTTAAGGCACCTGATGCCCCTGGATACATATCAATAAACCAGCAATGAGCAGTCACTTTTCAATCTGCCAGTCAGCTTTTTTGTTTTTAATTTTTGGGATGATCCCTTTCTATGCACCAAAATAGAAACTTTAAGTGTATCATTTAATGTTGCCAGATGGCATTAAATGGCGTTCTACCTGGGCTACTTAGAGGTGGGGTGTAGTTTGTGATTTTTTTTTTTTTTTTTTTTTTTTTGTGTCTTACATTTTATGTTTGCTTTAATTAATTATGTGGACCTTTGGGGGTTTACAGTCGTAGCTCCTTTTTTACAAATTGTTTTTCATTATGCATGGGAAGATTCTGAAAACCTGCACATTTGCAAAGAGCTTGAGTCTTGTTGTTGAGTATTGTTCAGAGCCATTCTCAGTGTCTAATATGCTCTTCTCTCTCTAGCTACATTCTGGATTAACCCACAGTTCAAGATAAAGCTCGAGGAGGAGGATGATAATGATGACTATGGCTCTGAAACAGGTTGTACTTTTCTCCTTGCTCTCATGCAAAAGAACCGGCGCAAGGAGAGGCGCTTTGGAAAAGACATGGAAACCGTTGGCTTTGCTGTATATGAGGTAGGCAGATACTGAACAGAAAGCATTGTACAATGCTAAAAGTAGTCATTGGTACTATGTAGGCTTTCAGACACAAAAATAACTTTGCAGTGGATATATAAATGATCATACTGAAAATTATTTAATCACATAAGGGTATAGGTTACTTCTAAACCATGAATAATATGCATATTTGTTTTTTCTCGTTGCAGGTTCCTCGAGAGGTATGAAACATTTACGATCATCGCTTTGTATACAATCAAAAACCTTGTATGAAAATAATAATTTGTATTTGCAATTGCTTGTGGTAATGTTTACCACTACCTTGCATGCATTATCATGCTTTTATTACCCATGCTTTTATTTTCTCATTCAGTTATTTTCAATGAAAAAATCTTAATCACTGTTGTAGTTTTTCATCCTTGTGTAACTTTATATGTGTATTTTGGCCTAGTAAAAGGTATTAATGTCAACTAAAAGCCCCATTTATTTCTTGGGCTTTATATGGCAATATCCATTTTTCTTCTTTTTAATTTTTAACACATGTTCTACCTGCCTTGTTAGTTTTTAGGACAATCAGCCGTGCACTTGAAGCGTGACTTCTTCCTCACAAACTCATCTCGAGCCCGCTCTGAACAGTTCATTAACTTGAGGGAAGTCAGCACCCGACACAAGCTTCCCCCTGGGGAATACATTGTGGTACCATCCACCTTTGAACCTAATGTTGAGGGTGACTTTGTTTTAAGATTCTTCTCTGAAAATCGACATGGAGCTGTGTAAGTTAAAAAAAAAAAAGACTAAAAAATAATTACATGTTTTGAAGGTTAAAAGAAAATCGATAATTTCACGTAATTCCAAAAAGAAAGATAGAACAGTGTAAATATAGGTAATGAAGGTAGGGAACTATGAATGTGGTGGATAGCACAACACCACAAGATTCACTGGACAGGGTAAAATAATACTTTAAGTAAATACACAAAATGGATGTAATATCACCCATGTCTAAGAATATAGTCTTTCTAACGTTGTGTCCTATACTTCACATCCTTACTTGTTGAACTCTTACTTGCATGTAAAGCTCATCTTTCTGTTTGCAGGGAGATGGATGATGACATATCTGCCAACTTACCTACCGAGGTGAGTGCCCAGCATTCTATTATCTACATGAGAATGTTAAAAAGGCACATCAAGAACAGGCACATAAAGAACCCTTTAAGTCCCCTTAGGTTGTACATCCTTAAAACCTGTGCTAAGAAGCCCATTAGGATATACAGGTATGCCCTGACTTTGTTGCTACGCACGAGATGAGGCTGTCTTGAAAGCCTGGACTCAACCCTGTCAGCAGAAGCCAGAATCGCTGCCTTTTTGCTGACTGATCATGCGTAGGTACACATCAATCACGGAATGCCCGATCTCAGCATAGCTTTCCGGTAAGTCAAAGCTTACACCCACTGGAAGTTCCCTTGAGGAGAGGAGAGCCTCAGCAGTGTCTGTGTAGACCCTGCAGGGCTTTCCTATTTCTCCCCTTGCTGGCTGATTGCAATTATTGCAATCTGCAATGGAGGGCCATAAAGCCCTGCTTGCTGATCATATTCTGTTCAGCACAAGTAGATATGATTGAGTGGAAGGAGTAAAATACCGTATTTGCTCGATTATAAGACGAGGTTTTTTCCAGAGCAAATGCTCTGAAAAATACCCCTCGTCTTATAATCGGGGTCGTCTTCTAATCAGACCCCAAAAAAATGCTGGCGCCATGCTGCTTACCGGTCGCGAGCAGCGTCTCTTCTGTTAGAAGCAGGGCAGGAAGCTTGCAGCGTCCTCACAGAACTCTATCTCCCCCCTCCCTCCTCTGGGGGCGGGGCCAGAGAAGTTGCTACAGCCGGTCCCCTGCAGAAGTCTGCGAGTGGGAGATCTGCAGTTCAGGTGAGGGGGTGGGGGAGGGTTTTTGAGTATGTGTGAAGTGTGTGTGATTAAGGGAATGAATGAGTATTTAAATGTTTGTGAATGAGTGTGAGTGTGTGTGTGATAGCATGGATGTGTAAGGGGGGTGGGGGTTGTAGCATGGCATATGGAGGCTGTAATCCCACTGCTATCATCCCCAGGTTCCAGCATGTACTGGCTGCCTTGGCTTGATAGGAGTGTGATTGCTGTTAGCAGTTTGATATATATATATATATATCAAACTGCTAACAGCAATCACACTCCTATCAAGCCAAGGCAGCCAGTACATGCTGGGTTAAAAGGCATATCATGGGGCTGAGTGGCATATAGGGGGTTAAAATGCATTTCTGGACCTCCAGAAATGCATTTTAACCCCCTATATGCCACTCAGCCCCATGATATGCCTATATACCTCCAGAAATGCTTTATACCCCCCTATATGCCACTCAGCCCCATGATATGCCTTTTAACCCCCTATATGCCAGAGTGGCATACAGGGGTATAAGGCATATCATGGGGCAGAGTGGCAAATAGGGGGGTATAAAGCATTTCTGGGGGCAGAGTGGCATAACTGGGGGGGGCAGGTTGGCAAATAAAAGGAAATTTAAAAAATATATTTTTCTCAATCATAGCTTTTATTAAACATGAAAATAATTTACATTAATTAATATTTACTGGTAAAACTTTTTCCCTATAGGGTAGTCTTATATTCAGGCTTTTTGTTTTTTTCCTAAATTAATATTTTGATTTTGGGGGGTCGTCTTATAATCGGGGTCGTCTTATAATCGAGCAAATACGGTAGTTTCTTCCCTTCCAAAAATAGTATGGGTAATATGTAAAGCATGGATGTGGGGTATGACTAATCAGGAGATGTTGCAGAACATAAATTAGATTATTTTTCAGCTGTGGCATCTACAGTACAGAAGAAAATTTAAGCAAGATTGCAAAAATGATTTTCTGTTTTAGTATAGTTTTTTTTTTTTTTTATCTGTTATCACTAAAAGGCCATTCTTCTCCTGAACAAAACGATGTGTAATTTGTGTAGGTCCATCAAATATGGAAAAGGGGAATCATGGTTTAACAAATATATGGTAAAAATGACAAATCTTGGTCCTTTTGCTTATGAAAGCGCTAAGGGGGTTAGATACTTATTTGTTGTTCCTAACACAGTATAAAATGTGCAGAATCTTAGAGATGGCAGTTGAGATTAGAATATGTCTCAATATGAATATACTCGTTGATACATAAACCTCTGTGTGATTTTTCCAAGGAATTGTAAAATGCACAAATTTACTTAAATTTCAAGATTCTGGAAAGGATTGGCACAACTATATATTCTTACAAATCTAATTAAAGGGAAAAGTTTAAATGTTTTAAAGTTAAATCTTAAAGTAAATCTGTCGCTTTTCCCAGAGCCTACACTGTGGGTCTATATATTAAATATAATCCATTTTATTGTGTTTGCAGATTAAAAAAATATCCCTATTAAATAATGCTTGTCCTGCCACTCTGACATATTTGTTTATAGAGTGCTAACACATACTATAGCACTTTCACAATAGGGCACAAAGAGATCAAACAGTAACATTACAATGACAATATATATTGACACACAGAGAACCAGAAGGAGAAGAGGGTTCAGTTCTCGTGAGATTACAATCTGTTACGAGGTTTAAGGGGAATTAAAAGGAGATTTCAATTTCAGTTTGGGATAAATGTTTACACTGGCTGCCAAAAAAAGTACAACCAACATTTTTAATTTAGGAATTTAGTTACAGTTTAGCATGCTTAATTATGGGTTTTTTTGTGTTTTTTTTTGAATACACATGGTTTTTGTTTTTTATCCTTTGTGGATAAGTACCTCTTAGGACACTTCTAGAGCAGCAGGGACAGCAGGAGACCCAATATGTTTTCAGGCTTTTATTGCACCAACTCAGTCAAACAAACATAGAAAGAAAAACCTACTCCTATTTAGGAGGCTTACTAAACAGTAGTCTTCCCCGACTAACACAGAACTGGCCAGCTAAGCTGGTTTCCCGTATAAAATGAATGTACTTCCCAAAAGTCATCTCTCCTACCAGCTCACATTGTAGCACACTGAAACTCAGGTATACCTCCTGTTCCTTCCAAGATGTGGACAAATCACAGTGGGGTATCCTCAGTCAGAGAGAGAGGCTGTTTCCTCCACACTGCATTTATCTCAGTGCAGATATAAACCTGGGGCACCCGTGTTAATTGGACTAGCAGTTAACCCATTTGTCACTGGGATAAACTGCACTTTCCAATCTCCTGCTTACATAGAAGCCATCTTTCACCCTGTCACACCTTTTCTTGGTTTTCATTAGATTTGTCAACAGTAATCTCAGTGTGGTATATGAGTATATAATGTGGCCATCATGACTCTCTACAATGATGGCATACAGCTAAAGAATGTTTATTGGATTAATATGGTATAAAAACTAATGCTCTGCTTTACTGTATGTATACAGTATGTTTTCCATGGGACGTTCCCTTACATCTAAAGGGGATTATGAACACTATTTGTATGATTCTCTTCTTTGGGAAGTGTAAGAGGCATTTATATCTTCATGTGTTTATAGGAAGCATTATCTGAAGATCAACTTGATGACGCATTTAAAAACCTTTTCAAGCAGCTTGCTGGTGCGGTACGTATATGTAGATGGCGATGAGATAGAACATTTTTTAGTATTTGAACTATACAGGTTGAGTTTTATGTATGTATTGGCAAAGAAGGCTTACATTCCTCTACTGTACACATGCAACAATTAGTAATAATGTATGTAATGGTATTGCATAATTTTACAGTTTACAGCATTACCTGGATGCTTTGGCGTGAAGTTATATTTTTCAGAATATAATATGTACCTGAATATAAGATTTCAATAAGGACTTCAGTAAATAAAATATATGGGGAGATTTCATATGTCTGCCAGGCTGCTCTCGTTGTTAAAAAGGTTACATTATTACATGATTAGACCCATGCTTAACACTTAAATCAATAATAACACAATTTACTGTTATACCTGTTGTGTCATGGATCGGCATCAGGTACATGCGGTTGTAACATCCAGTGCTGCTGTACTGTAACAAATGGAGCATCAAGATGTACTTCCTGTTTATACGTCAAAACTCACTATTGGGTGTCTGTTATAGGAGACACGAGTCTGCTTCTAGGGTTTTCGTGGCAGGGTGCTGTCAAGTTTCTATATATATATATATATATATATATATATATTTCTATAGTGAACCCTAGACCGCAGTAACCTAAAGGGAATGACCTCACTGTCATAGAGTTTTCATTACGTCATGGTGACCTCTCCAATAGTTCTAATTCAGTATTTATTTTGTTTGTTGTTATTTCTTGTGAGTGGAGATACTTTGTTTCCCTTACTTCTCACACCAATGCCCCCGCTTGCTAATCACACAGCTCGCACAGTTCTGCCTACCTGCTTTCCTAATCACTCTGTGTGAGATCAGCTGAGGCGGATCATCAGAGACTGTGCAAGGTCTCTATTACACCAAGGGATTTCTTTTATGGCATACCCTCTGAAACTAGTAACACAAGTTAGATTCAGATGTTCTTGTGAACCAGCATATTGTAGTGATACATGTATAGTAAGACCTAGATCCAAAAATAGAACTGCCCAACCAAACATGGGCCACCATATTTAAGTCTTGGTTTCCATAACCATACTTTGATGTAGCTGACGTATTATTGCATTTATGAGCGTGTTTTTATTAGTGAAATGTTTTTCATGTTTGTGGGAGTCCCATTGTGAAGAGGACAATTTACTGTGCTCACAATGGCAATACTGTTTTTTGGTTTTTTTTAATGTCGGTCTATAACAGTGATCAAATCAATTCATATGCTTGGTGGATAGAATACCATAACTGTTATCTTAATCTTTTGTCCGCATAGGATATGGAAATTAGCGTTCAGGAATTACAAGCCATATTAAACAAAATAGTTTCTAAACGTAAGTATATCTAAATATCTATATTTGGGAGTGTTTCATTTGTGAGGTCAGGCACCAATGTTGGACTAGAACGCCTGGCTCCCAATCACTGTTCCAGTTCATCCCAAAAGTGTTCAATGGGGTTGAGGTCAGAGCTCTTGCGGGCCAGTCACATTTTTCCACGCCAAACTCATCCAACCATGTCTTTTTGGACATTTATTTGTGCTCTGGGGCTCAGTCATGCTTCTCCAAACTGTTCCCACAAAGTTGGAAGCATAGCATTGTCCAAATTCTCTTGGTATGCTGAAGCATTAAGATTTCCCTTTCACTGGAAATAAGGGGCTTAGCCCAACCCCAGAAAAACAGCCCCAATGTTTACTGTAGGCACATTGCAGTTAGGCAGGTAACATATATAGATGTTAAATAGATTTTATACACCTCTGGAAATGGGTCTGATTGAAGAAGTTGAATTCAATAATTAGGAGGTGTGTCCCAAAACTTTTGTCCATACAGTGTGTTTGTGTGGTACTTAATTACTTCCACAACCGTTTTTATAGTGTAATTTTAATTTTTCTTGCAGATAAAGATCTCCGTACTAAAGGATTCAGTTTAGAGTCGTGCCGCAGTATGGTGAATTTAATGGATGTATCCTTTTGAATTCTCACTTCCCTATTGTACTAACACTGATTACATGATGGCAGCTTGGTCTAGTTCAGTTACCAAACTCAAAGTTGCACTCAAACTGTCAGCTGGGAGTCAGCACAGTAGTATCTGTTGACATGGTGGAAAACTCAAGGGTCAGAATTATGTAACAATCCTGGCACATCACTCGGTGTCAAGGGATTTACCTGAATAGCAATCTGTGTGAGAAAATCACCAAAAATGTACCTCTTCGGCAAAGTTTGGCAAAGATTGATGGTACAAAATAGATGCATGAGAAGTGACAAAATACCCCATGTTAAGTACCCTAGGTTGTCTTTTGAGAAATATGTGTATGGGGGGGGGTAATTCAGGGATTTATGACAGGTATCAATGTTACTATTGCTAATTTGAAACAAATGTGGTTTTTTTTTGTATTTTGAAATAGCAATACGCTACTTGCACTTATTGCCCTATAACTTGCAAAAAAACATTAAAACGTTAGATATTTTTTTAAACCCAGAACAAATACTAAAATTTATTTAGCAGGTTTTTTCATTAGCTTTTGTAGATAAGTAAAAGATTTTTAAAAATGTCAGAAAAGGTTTTTGTGTTTTTTTTTCAATTTCAAGTAAATTAGATATTTGGGATAAATGGTATCTAAAGAGACATTCTTGTCATGAAAAATTGTATGTGGGTACAGTAAATGTATAATTACTCCGCAGACATGTTAAAACAAAAAAGGATACAAAAATAAAAATGGACCTGTCATGAATGGGGATATATATATATATATATATACCGTATATGCTCGATTATAAGACAAGGTTTTTTTCAGCGCAAATGCTCTGAAAAATACCCCTCGTCTTATAATCGGGGTCGTCTTATAATCAGACCTCAAATAGGTCTGACTATGAGACGACTAAGATCCAGATCCCCCGCAGCTCCCTCCCCCGCCCCACTTACCGGCACCGGTGCGGGGAATTCTCTCTGACAGTCGGGGAAGGTCTGCTCGATGGACGCAGACAACCCCCGCTGCTAACTGCACCTCCTTCCGGCTGCAGCGTAAGTTGTCTACGCGAATGGCGTAGACATCTACACACTGCTCCGGCTACACACCGGGGACTCAGAAGCACCGGTAAGTGGGGCTGGGGGGGGGGGGGGACAGGAGGATCCAGGTCATTCCAACTAACTAAATATGGTGAAATAATCCAAACTATTAAATATTGAATTATACAAAATTAAGTGCATTCTATGCTGGGTTTATTTTGATAATATATTGTTTTTAAAATCATTTTAACTTTTGTTTTTTATTCAACATCCAGTATTGTGTATTATCCTTAATGTGATGTTACAGAAAGATGGGAATGGGAAATTAGGAATACTGGAATTCAATGTCCTGTGGAATAAAATTAAGAATTATCTGGTAAGGCTTGATTGCAAGAAATAATCATATTAATCTAAATTCAATAAATTACCGATAGCAACTTGGGGGACTCTGTGTGGACACAAATACTAATTTGGGTTCCCTCTTACAGTGCATGCAGTTTAAAAAAGTATTTTGCAACTTCTACAGGCCACCTCGAGTTAAGTTAAAACTCAGGAGCTAAACTTGCTGAAACTTGTTATTGTAGAATATAATATGCATAGTAAACCAAACTTGGGGCACTGTGCTAGAATGGGTGTTTTCTTTGTATTACAGACAATTTTCAGAAAGTTTGACATGGACAAATCTGGAAGCATGAGTGCTTATGAGATGCGTTTGGCTGTGGAGTTTGCGGGTGAGTTACTCTGGTAGCATTGAATAAAAGTGATAGAGGAAGAAATAGTATTAAGGTTTAATATCACTCTTGTTTGTAGGCTTTAAGCTGAGCAACGGACTCCACCAGCTACTCATAACCAGATATGCAGAACCCGATTTGGCTGTGGATTTTGATAACTTCACATGTTGTCTGATTAGGCTGGAGACTATGTTCAGTAAGTAGCAAAACTAAACACGATTGATAGTGCTGCAAAGGGTCCTGCATGTGTATATTTTCTTCTTTCGGTTTCATATTGAAAAAACTCAAAAAATTCCAAAAAAGAGAGAAAACACATACCTCAAAAATATGAGTTAGTGTGACTCTCAGAAGTGTGAAACTGCTGGTGTGAAATATAAATACAATTGTGTGTGAAATATAAATAGCAATATAGAAATGTTTTAAAATAATTTTGTGGAAGGTAGAAAAGAGGGCAAAAAAAATCTAAGTTTCATGAATGACATAAATAAATCACTGAATTAGTTAGTAACTGGGTGTGCGGATAGCTGTATACATTGCTCTTCAATAGAAAATTGTATCAGCTTACAAAGGAAACAACATAGTGTATACTGATAAAATTGTTCTGTATTGCACTATAGCAACTTAGAGGATAATCAGTGATAGCAGGTGCATCAAATCTAAGTCCAAATACTGCTAGTCGATGTACAAAAACTCTTGTCCAGAGGTACAGAAGCGTACCTTCTCCGTGTATTTAAATTTCCCGCTGGCTCTGGGACTCGTAGTTGTTCTTTAGGGAATGTTCTGTCTCTCTATGCGTCTGAGCAGTAGTCTCGATAGCACTCACTACACTGCCCTACGCATAAAAATTAAGCTAGCTACTGTAAAATAAAAGCAAAATAAATGATTCTTCCTTTCCTCCTCATGTCAAAGCACTGCCACAAATATAATGTTCAGTCTGCCGGAGTACCCAGGTATTCCTGTCTCTGCAGTGCCCTGTGCCACTGCAAAGTATCCATTTTCCTTCAGGTGCAGATTCCTGGACGGGGATCCTGACGCGATAAATCACAGTATTTAAACTTTGATTTAATGTGCCTGCAATGACTTATTGTCCTGTGATTTGCTACGATATAAAGCGTAATACAGAGTGATTTTCTCAGTACACACTATATTGTTTCTTAGTTTGATTTGTAGGCTAAAATAGCTTTCTATTGACGAGCAACGTATATAGCTGTGAATACACTTAGTTACTAGCCAATTCATTGATTTATTTATTTGTGTAATTACACACTGGGTGTGTTTCATTCTTTTTGCCTTTTTATTTCCCTTTTTGAATTTCAGAACTACCTCCCGCATGATTCTTACTTTCTAAGCATTTCTATATCAATATCAATATATTAATATTTCATACCATATTTTATTTATATCTCACACCAGCAGTTTAATGCTTCTGGGAGACGCACTAACTTTTGAATTTTTTGTTGCTGTTTTTTATTCTATTCTACTACACTCTGTTTTCTAATTTTCATTTCAACCCAGAGATTTTCTTATTCTACTGAATAACTACTTCTAAGATTTATACAGTAAAGCTAATTTAGTACTTGCTTTATTTGATAGGAACATGATTGGTGACACCGATAGTGTAACATTGCATTATAATATGACCATTTAAACCTATAAAAGGCTGTTGTCTGAAATTTTCAGTTTTATCCTGGTAATCATTCTTAAATACAGTTGCAAAAAAATTCTGACAGGGTAACTTGTTTTCTACAGGGTTTTTCCAAGGTATGGATACAGACAAGGATGGAGTCATCAACTTTAACCTGTTTACAGTGAGTTGGTCTTCAAAACTATTTTTGTTTTTTTAATCTACACGTCTTTGCCACTCACATCTCGCTCAATAATCTTTGTTGTTCATACTTGTGAATTTAATTAGTTCCACTTCAACTATTACTCCCTTAGCTCTAATTTTCTGCCTTGGGGTCCATAATCACAATCATTTTATTCATGTGTGCTTTTCTTTGTATTTTTTCAGTGGCTTCAGATGACCATGTTTGCGTAGTGAAACCTCCCTTATACTTGAGCTGTATCTTACATCGCCCCTATAATCAATCGCGAGTGCCTTCGATTACCTGCTGCTGTGCCAAAAGAAATACCTTGAGAATGTCTCTCTGCCCTACCACTCCGTTGTATACTGTATTGTGGTTACACTCCTTAATGGCTGTCTGCCCGTTGGTCCTCTTCTTTCAGTCTAATATACACAAAAATACCCTTCTCTCAGCATTTTTTGTGATTAAAATACAGCAACATTTTTGCTTGATCTGATCACGGATATATTTAGCTATTTGGCTTTTCCTAAGTGCTTTAGGATGTCTTCATCATGCTTATTGCCAGATATATTTGGTTACACTTTATTGGCCTTTCTTTTTGTACTAGGTTTTAAATGCCAAAATTATGTTGAGCATTATGTACTGAAAATATAGTCAAAAACCTGCACTGTCAAATTTGTATATTAAATATGGGGATTTTCTTGCATATTACTTGTTGCATTTGTCCGAAATACATATTTTTTCTATATCTTACAAAATGTTTTTTTCTTTATTGGTTTCTGGTATGATGACATTACACTTAAAACTAAAATGTTAATACATTTTATAATGTTGCTTTGTCATTTGACGTAAATTGAATTGTATTTCTTGAGTTTTGTGGATGATTGGCTTGTAAAATAAGTTCCTTCATTGAGCTACTAACTTTTTATTGCCAGCTTTCTACGTAGCAGTTCAATGGACATCTTAAGAATCTGTAGTAAGTCCATCCAGCCCTAGTGACCTTAGAACCAAGTACGCAGTCTAAGCAGCTACTTTTGGCTTTACTTATTTAATTTTGAGTACAGAAACTTTTCTTTTAGCACTTCGGGGCATTGTTGATTAATTTCATACTTTGCATATCCTTCACTATTTGTTCTATAGATTTTTTAAGTGTATAGAGTACACAAAGACCTAACAACACTCCTCCACACATGCATATATCCTAACCTCTTCTATAAATTATCAACTGCTTTCAAATATAATTAGTAAGTTTTAACTTGCTTTACTATATTACAGCCACATCATTCCCACACTAAACTTTACTTGAATATTGAGGCACACCCACTATATTTGCCTGGAAAACAAAACCAGTCATGATTGCAAAGAATGTAAACACATCTTTCTTTCTGGTGCCTTATACCAATCACCAGGCCCATGATGACTGGTAACCACTATCACTCTGATTTTGGAGCGAGTAGTCAGCAACTTTTTGTACATGATTCAGTCGATTTAACAGCAGCATACTGCTTACCTATAGTGCAGGCATGTCCAAACTTTTTTCGAAGAGTGCCAGATTTGATGAAGTGAACATGTGCGAGGGCCGACCATTTTGCCTGACATTTTCTGAACCATTAAAATTAAATGCAAATTAACTATTTTATGCAAAGTTTATTGAAAACGACATACCACATCTATCCCTTCCTCACTATCTCCCCTCCCTACCCCCCCTTCTCACAATCTCCCCTCTCCCTCGCTACCCCCCCTTCTCACAATCTCCCCTCTCCCTCCCTACCCCTCCTCACAATCTCCCCTCTCCCTCCCTACCGTTCTCACGATCTACCCTCTCCCTCCCTACCCCCCTTCTAACAATCTCCCCTCTCCCTCCCTACCCCCCTTCTAACAATCTCCCCTCTCCCTCCCTACCCCTCTTCTAACGATCTACCCTCCCCCCCTTCTCACGATCTACCCACTCCCTCCCTACTCCCCTTTGTAGGTCACTTACCGTCAACTCCTGTGTTGGGAGCTTGAGGCGTTTGTCCCGGGCGCCGGCGCTTCACTGCCGAGACAAACGCCTCACGCTTCCAACACTGCACTCTGGGCAGCGCAGAGGCAGGCGGCGGCGGCAGCAGCGAGCAGAGGAATCCTGGATTTCTGTCAGTCAGGGGGGCCCAAGAGGTGCCGAGTGGTCGTTTACAGCAACCGCTCAGCACCCCTTGGGCCCCCCTGACTGGCAGAACTCCAGGGCCCGGTCGCAGTTGCGACCCCGGTAGTTCCGCCACTGCCTACAATTTCTTCATCAGATGCCCTTGTGGCTGTGTGTGCCGGCGCAGGGAGAAGGAAAGCCCAAATCTAGCGACGTCCGAGATCGCAAGATTTGGGCTTTCCTTCTCCCTGCGCCGGCACACACAGCCACAAGGGCATCTGATGAAGAAATTGTGTAGGGGAGGGTTAGATTTCAACCCTCGTCTACAGTCAAACATGAACCCTGTTTAAAGTTACCGTATATTCCGGCGTATAAGACGACCCCCAACTTTTACAGTTCAAATATAGAGTTTGGACTATACTCGCCGTATAAGACTACCCCTCTACCCAGCATACAACAACCAGCCAATCACGGCAAGCAATGTACCTTACCGGTGATTTGCTGACATATACATACATGCACTGCCCTTACACACACACACACATATATGTGTATATATATATGTGTATATATATATATATGTGTATATATATATGTGTATATATATGTGTATATATATATATATATGTATATGTATATATCTACACATATGCCTGTCCATACATACACATTTATACACTGCCCTCACCACACACCCCTGCCTTTACACACATGTATATGTATATTATATATATATATATATATATACACACACACACACATACATACATACATACATACACACACCAGCTTACAAATACACTGACCATATCACACCAACATACATACACTGCACTCACACCCCTTTCTCCCCATGTCTTACCTTATCTTCTGTCTTCTTTCTTCCATCCAGTTGTGGGAGCGCGAGGTCTGGCACTTCAGACCTCAGCTTCCCTGCTCCCTCATCACTACGCGCCGGCAATTGATGGCGAGCGCCGGGACATGACGTCATCCCTGCGCACGGCATCAATAGCCGTCGCGTAGTGATTAGGGAGCAGGGAAGCCGAGGTCTGAAGTGCCAGACCTCGAGCTCCCTAATGTCGGGCTAGTTAGAGGGAGGTCGTGATCTCCCCAACCAGCCCTGCTGATCAGGGCTAGTTGGGGGAGATCACGATCTTGCACATACCTCGGCGCGGCCCTGAAGACCGGCCCAGGGGAGGCGGCTTCTTCACTCGCCCCTCCCCTAGAGATTGGTGGCTTCGTGGGAACCTCCGGCTTGGTAAGTACCCGGTGGATGCCCAAATCTGGCGCTTTCCTTCTCCCTGCGCCGGCTGATGACGCCAAGTCCCGGTGCTCACTTGGGGGGCCGTATCAGTCCGGAACGCGGGCCGGACTTTGGACATGCCTGCCCTAAAGCAACCCACAGGACATAAACATCATTCATAGCAAAAAGTTGAAATCCCTACCCTGTTAACTTGTTTTTGAATTCCTTACTATGAAACTAACCAACTGAAGGGTCATGACCACATCCCCAAATCAAAATGCTAATACAAACGCTAATATGCTAAACAGGTCCACAACTCCTCATAAACTGAAAAACATATATGTTGTAGCTGCCGACAAATCTGCTCTAGCAAGGTGAACGTGACTGAATGTTTATCATCCACATGCCTGTGCCATTTCTTATAGCCTTTTAAGACATGAGACACCCAAAATACTTAGTTAAATCATACACACCCTTTAACTTAAAAAAAGCCAAGGCTGCCATACCCTTTTTAATGTAAGCAACCAAACTCCCTCTTTGAAAATACATCCTTAAATGCCACTATAACAATGCTAACTGATCGTCTTGTGAGTTCCTCCACACTTTTTTGAATACCAATAGCGTCGACCTTGCCACATATCCGGAATCTATTGTTGACCCACTGGTAGCCTCAATCCACATGCACTTGGGCACTTCCATCCCCTTTAGCTTGCCTCTGGGGCCAGGATGCAAAATAGATCCTATTTCTGCCTGGCCAAAGCATCTACTATAATTATGAACCCCTGGAACGTGCGCTACCCTGATCAACAAATTCAGCTGCAAACTACATAACACCAAACATCTTAATAAATGAATAACAAGCAAGGGAGAGGCTGACCAGGTATTAATTGCCTGAACACCCGGGGTTGTCACAGCAAAAAGTAATGCACTCATTCTTAAAATGTCCCCCCAAAACGTCTACCCCTGCCACAATGAGAAAAAATTTGAGTAGTGCTAGGTTTTGTAACCAGCCCCAATCCCACCACTGTGCCGACTTTTCTCCTGCAAACCAGGCCTCCTCAAAATATCCCTTATGACCCAAAGCATCCGATATGTCCATCCACAATGACAACTTAAAAACCACCTCAGACAACCACAATGACCTACTGTTATACGTCATCAAAAAACTCGTCTTCAAGTTCTCTCTGTCATACCTGCTGTAGTCAATAACAGAAAAATATCCACCTCATTGACACTACTCTGCAAACATAATTCAGCCTCCCCAGCAATGGCTGCATGTTAAAAAAAAATTCTGCCCTTTTTATGACCAATAAGTCCCTAAATTCAGCAATCTTATTCCAAGGCATCCTACACTCCATATGTACTGAATCTATATCAATACCCAAAAAACTTATAGCAGGTTATTGGCCCTCAGTCTTTTCCTCTAATGGTACACCAAACTTGCCCATGACTGATGTTAATGTTTCTAACAAAACATGACAAATTCTGAAATGAACAGGCCCAACACACAAGAAATCATCTAAATAACAAACAAGGAAATCATTAACCACTATACCAATAACCCATTGCAAACATGTGCAAAATGATTCAAAGAAAGCACATACAATTGCACAGCCCATTGCCAAACAAAGATCCACAAAGTGATCCCCTAATGGTGATACCATCAAATCAGGCATTGGTAAATCACTAAAAGGACTTGCCAGCCTATCTTGTATTATCTGCCGAGCTCTGATGTCATCTTTATCCAGTACACATCGATACAGAGGAGTTAAGATTCTGTCTATTTTATTTATTTCCATAAAATCGCCAAAATCCTCGGCACCAGGCCCATTATGCTCTTAATCCGGCCCTGCCTCCAGCGTGCGTCAACCAGTTTAAATCCAGCTTGTACCCACAGTGTGCTCCAGCCTTGTGCAGTTTTATTTGGCTAAACTTGTTTTTAATGGTTTGTGGACTGACTTTGTTTTACTGTTTAAGTAATTCATTGTTGATAGAATGACCCAAAAAACTTTCCCCTGCTTTTTTTCATTATCACCAAATTAATCCTGTATTAATATGCATTATAAAGCTCTCAGTGAAAAATGAGTGCGGCCCACGCACACATACAATTCTGATGAAGTGGCCCACTGCAGAAAAAACTTGGACACCCCTGCCCTATACAGTAGTGTACCCAAGGGGCCTGCCAAACTGATGTCTATGTAGCCCCACGGTCGCGTAATGTGGACCTGCAGCTTACGCGGAGGTGGCACAGGCACGTTGTATAGTGGGGGCGGAGGTGGCACAAGCAAGCTGTTTGGGAGATGTGTCACAGGCTGCTAAAAGAGTAGAGGTGGCACCGACAGGCTGCTAAGGGGCAGAGCCCTACCACGTCAATATCTGGCTTAGCATATAGTGATGGGGGTCATGCAACACTACCGTCAATGTCTGGCTCAGTGTATAGTGATGGGAGTTCTGCTGTACCAAATCAGTTTGGTAAATTTTATTTATTTTATGTTATTTATTTGTACAGATTTCTGTTTTTTTTTCCAGTTGACATACAGTTTACAAATGTGTGCCACATACAGGATCCGCCCCGGGTGCCAACTAATCTAGTACGCCCCTGGTCCTATAAAACAACAGAGATTCATTTGATTATCTCCACATGAAATATGCTCTAAATGCATAAAATATATGAATGAGTCCCAACAACAGTTGACTAGAATCTAGAAACCAAATTAGAATTAAAGATGGTTCTAGGTAGGATGGTTAAACAGCTGCTCCTGGGAACGGGGGAATATCTGGGATTAAACCTGCCAATGATTTAGAGCCTCTAATGACATCCTAAGGGCATTGGGGTATGATATCCAAATACACCCCAAACTCTGATGATCTCTTCTTTAAGAGCCCCCATAAATGATCCCTTTTGATAACTTTCTAGATATAAAATGACCTCCGCATCACCACCAAGTCAGGTATTAATAGGAAGGAGCTAGTGATGTCCGGATCATGAACGAATCGTTCATTTGATCCGATTCTTTTTAGTGATCCGGATGAATCGGTTCAGTAGACTGAACGATTCATTTGTAGCAGTTCAGTCCGTGAGTCATGCAGTTGTAACCTGATCCTAGAGTGAGTCATCTGCAGAGCACTCAGACACAGACTCTGGGATCAGGATACAGCTCATTAATTCACAGAGGAATGATGACTCATAGGGGCAGTTATGGTTAATGGGGTGTTTAGGGTTAATTTAGGGGCAGTTATGGTTGATGGGCTGTTAAGGGTTAATTTAGGGGCAGTTATGGTTGATGGGCTGTTTAGGGTTAATTTTAGGGGCAGTCATGGTTAATGGGGTGTTTAGGGTTAATTTAGAGGCAGTTATGTTTAATGGGGTCTTTAGGGTTAATTTCAGGGGCCGTTATGGTTGATGGGGTGTTAAGGGTTATTTAATGCTGAGGACTGAGGGTTAACTTAATTAAATTAATAAAGTTAACTTAAGGTGGAGTTAGAGGTAAAGGGGGGAATCTAAATCCTGGGGGCAGTGATGATTAATGTATTTATTTATAAAAGTATGGTGATATTCTCTGAATGATTCGAATCCCTGTAACATTCGGATCACTGTAAGATTCGAATCTTTGAACGATTCTCTGACTTCAGTGACATCACTAGAGTAGGCAGGCAGAAGGGTTCATTGACTAATGAAAGGGGGCGGGGCCAATCGTTAGTGTGCCTGCAGGGAGGGACTGGGAAACAGGAACTCCTGTGAGTCACACTGAGTGATCCGAAGATTCGGATCATGAATTGGATCATTTCAGTGAACGAGTCGAAATGATCCGATTCACTTTAATGATCCGAACTTCTATATTTTCTTTTATTTACCAAACTGTCCCCACATTTGACCCCCAGCTTGCCACTCTGCCCCCATATATGCCTTATACCTCCTATATGCCAGAGATTCCACTGTGCCCCCTGATATGCCACTGTGCCCCCGATATGCCTTATACTCCTTATATGCCAGTGATATGCAGCTGAGCCCCCTGATATACCTTTTACCCCCAAATATGTCTTATGCCCCCCTGATATGCCTAATATCGATATGCCTTATACCCCCTATATGCCTTATAACTTCCAATATGCCACTTGCCCCCATTTATGCCTTATACCTCCCTATATGCCACTGTGCACCCTGATATGCCACTCCACCCCCCATGAATGCCCTGCACCACCCTGAAATTCATTATACCTCCCATACACCACTCTACCTCCCCTATATACCACTGTAACTCCCCCATACATGCCATTCTGCCTCCCTGAAATTCATTACACCCCCATACACCACTCTGCTACCCTGAAATTCATTATACCCCGATACACCACTATAACTCACCCATACACCACTCTGCCTCCTCCCCCCTCCCATACACCACTATGCCTCCTCCCCCCTCCCATACACCACTCTGCCTCCTCCCCCTCCCATACACCACTCTGCCTCCTCCCCCTCCCATACACCACTCTGCCTCCTCCCCCTTCCATACACCACTCTGCCTCCTCCCCCTCTCATACACCACTCTGCCTCCTCCCCCTCTCATACACCACTCTGCCTCCTCCCCCCTCCCATACTCCACTCTGCCTCCTCCCCCCTCCCATACTCCACTCTGCCTCCTCCCCCCTCCCATACACCACACTGGCTTCTCCCCCTCCCATACACCACTCTGGCTTCTCCCCCTCCCATACACCACTTTGCCTCCTCCCCCCTCCCATACACCACTTTGCCTCCTCCCCCTCCCATACACCCCTCTGACTCCTCCCCCCTCCCATACACCACTCTGCCTCTCTCCCGACTCCCTGGTAGTGATGGGAAGTTCGGATCATTAAAGTGAATCGGATCATTTCACTGAAATGATCCGATTCATGATCCGAATCTTCGGATCTCTCAGTGTGACTCACAGTCCCTCCGTGCAGGCACACTAACGATTGGCCCCGCCCCTTTCATTAGTCAATGAACCCTCCAGCCTGCCTACTCGAGTGATGTCAATGAAGGCAGAGAGTCGTTCAAAGATTCGGATCTTACAGGGATCCGAATCTTACAGTGATCCGGATCACTGTAAGATCCGGATCACTGTAAGATCCGAATCTTTGAACGACTCTCTGCCTTCATTGGGATTCGAAACATTCAGAGAATATCACAATACTTTTATAAATAAATACATTAATAATCACTGCCCCCAGGATTTACATTCCCATTTACCTCCAACTGCACCTTAAGTTAACTTTATTAAATTAATTAAATTAACCCTTAGCATTAAATTAACCCATAACACCCCATCAACCATGACTGCCCCTAAAATTAACCCTTAACACCCCATTAAGCATAACTGCCCCTAAATTAACCCTAAACATCCCATTAAGCATAACTGCCCCTAAATTAACCCTAAACACCCCATTGTCAACGATTTTAATTATCGATTATTATTGATTTTATCAATTAGTTGTTTCAGCCCTACACAGAATGCATGTGTAACACGAAATCAGGTCAAAATAAAGAAGGCTGGTGTTCATTAAAGAAGCAGTATAATGCCCCAGATATGGTGACCACATTTTATTTCTGCCATTCAGGGACACACTATGAAGCCCATAAGATCAAACACACACAGGTTAATATTAGCCCCTGCTGTCAATATATATAAATATTAGACCCTGCTGCCAATACATTTTATATTGAAAAAAATTGGACCCTACTCAAGCATTTCCTTGGGCCCCACTCCATGCTCCCTACCATGCAATCACTCCCTCCGCTCCTGCACCACAAAATAGGTATAGATCAAATAAACAACACACAAAACACATTAACACACAATAACTTTGCATGTATAGATCAATTGAAATTCACATGTGAACTCAGCACTGAAGACATAGAATCAGACATGTAAACTCAGCACCGATGGTACAGATCAAATAAACACATGGAAACAGCACTGCAGATATTGATCAACTGAATAAGACATACAAACTCTGTATTTGCAGGTATACATGAATAATGTATGGCCACATAGCATAGCAGATATGGATCAACAGAATAATACAAAAACTCAGCTTTGCAGGTATTAATTAATTGGAATTTGCATAAAAATTCAGCAATAAAGGTGTAGATAAAACCCCCTAAATTACAGGCATAGATCACAGGTTGCACACCCCAAAGCGAGCCCCCAGATAACACACATAAGACTTGCCATCTTTGTCCCCAAACAGTCTGTCCTATGCCATCTTTGTCCCATAAACACCCTGTCTGCGCCATCTTGGTCCCCAAGGCTCAAACACCCTGCTTATACCATTTTTACAGCCACTCACTAATTCACACTTTCATTCACATAATTGTTTATACTCTCTCACATATATTCATTAATGTATTCTCACAAATTCATTAATTCTCTCCCTCAGACAATTCATCCACACATTAATTCATTAATTCTATCCCTCATTCACACAATTCGTCCACGCAGTAATTCATTTATTCTCTCACTCAATCTCACTCTTTATTTATTTCAATATTCTTACTACCCTCTTTCTCACTATCTACCTCTCCCCCTTTTCTTATTATCTACCCCCTCCCCCTTTTTCACTATTTTTTTATTTCACAATATTCATTTTATTTTCAACCTATCTTTGTCCTAATAAATTACCATATTATAACCAAACAGTGGTTACTGGTCATTGATCAGTCTCACCAATCGTCATTGACCTAATTTGACTATCATCCCTATCATTAACACTATCCACTTACTAACCCTAACATCTTAACACCCTAACAAGGCCTTAACCTATCTTCTAACCTCTAACCAAACCACTAGATATATTTGTTTTACTTTGGAGGTGGGTTTAGATAGCTGCTTGTTGTTATTTTTGGATGGTTTAGTTAATTTCTTTGTGAAATTTTTGATTTCTCACGGTAGCTGATTTTTAGTTGATTTAGTCTATGGTTCGTTGTTTTTTCTTTATTGAAAATACAGGGCAGAGTAAGCTTATGCATATTCTGTGGCATTTGATTTCAATTTACCATGTTCATCTGGCTACATCCAGGTACCAAGGTCCGCCATTACATTTTTAGATGCAAACATTAATTCAACTTGCTTGCCCTTGCCTAAAGTCACAAACCACTAGTGTATTTGTCAATATGTGACCTGTTTTGCAAGTGTTAACATGTGAGGACATGCAACATCGGGTGATTCTGGCCAGTCAGGCTAATCCTTAACTCAAAAGGGGTAGGATAAAAGTGCTAAAAGCAATTTAAAAAATAAATTTAAAAAAGTCCTTTTTAAAACAAAATTATTGTAGATGTAGCAGCAGAACCACTTGCCAAGGTTTCCTCTTCTTGGCTTGGACAGGTAGAGTAGTTCACAAGGGGGTTAGTGGCTGCGCTCTCACGGATGTGAATATATGAAAGAAAGAGAAACACCATAGTGCAATATGTCTCTTAAAGCTTATTTTTTATAAAATGAAGGCCGCAAGGGGCTACTCACATTTGGTGGGGGCTTCTTCAGTTAGCCCCAAAGTATGCGGTTTGGTGATATGATCCTCGCCTTAAAGATTTCTTTGGCAGCACTATGTAGTATGGGTTTCTTCAGTTAGCCCCAAGATGTGCATTTAGGTGGTATAATCCTTGCCTTGGAATTTCTTTAGCAGCAGCCTTTGGAGCAGTCTGGAGTGTCCTCAGTTCCTTTTTGGTGCGCAGTGATAGAATTGTCTCACTCCTTAGCGCATAAGTGGTATAAATTAAAAAAGGTCCAGGAGCAAGATAAAGTAGTTTTCACATTTTTTTTTAAATAAATACAGTGTGGGTTGGAAAAAGTATGTGAACCCTTAGGCCAATCACTTCAACAAAAGCTAAATGGAGTCAAGAGTTTGCAAACCTGGAGTCCAATCAATTAATGGGATTGGAGATATGTTTCAGACCCACTTCGACATAAAAAACACTCAAACATTTTGAGTTTGCTGTTCTCAAGTAGCATCTTCTCATGTGAACCGTGCCTCACAAAAAAAGAAATCTCAAAAGACCTACAATCAATAATTGTGAAATGAAAAAGAGCCATTGTCCCAAGGGGTACTACGACAATTAAGTAATCTCAAAAAGTTTACATATTCATCAGTCCACAGTTAGCCAAATTGTTTTTAAATGGAGACAATGTAACAGTGTGGCTACTCGTCCTAAAGTTTGGAGCACAGTTAAGATGACTGCATGGGCAGAATACACACGGAGGTAAAAAAGAACCCTAGAGTAACAGCTAAAGGCTTGAAGGAATCATTGGAACTCGTAAACATCTCTGTTCTTGAGTCTACCGCATGCAAAGCAGCCCCAATTCATCATGCTCCCTCTATGATACTTCACCATTGGGATGATGTTTTCATGCAGATATGCAGAGCCGTTCTTATGCCTTTTCCTTTCATGCCTCTTCAATGTTTGCTTGCAAAGCAGCCCCCAAATCATTGAGGGGACAATGAATAATGTCAGGGTGGCTGTCTGCCAGCTGAAGCTCACTAGAAGTTGTGTAATACAGCAGGACAATTACCCTAAAGATCAAAGTAAATCCACTACAAAATGGTTTTAAAAAAGAAAATGGAATGGCCCAGTTAGAGGCCAGACCTTAGCCCATTAGAGATGCTGTGGAATGACCTTAAGAGAGCTGTTCACATCAGACATCCTAGGAATATAGCTGAGATTAAGCAGTTCTGTAAGGAAGAACGGTCTAAAATGCCTCATGAACATTGTGCAGGTCGGATCCTGTCAGGATTCCACCCTTTAGTCCAGATCCTGTATTTGTGAATAGGTGTCATATCCGCTGGATATACCTGGAGAACATATGGCAGGGTGCATCCATGGAGGCCCACCTTGCAATTTACAGGACTTAAAGCATCTGCTGCTATGGTATTGGTGTCAGATACCACAGCACACCTTCTCAGGTCTAGTGGAGTCCATGCCTTGAAGGGTCAGGGCTGTTTTGGTGGCAAAACAGCCAGGTGGTCATGAGGTTATGGCTGATTGGTGTGTGTGTGTATATATATATATATATATATATATATATATATATTAGACTTGTGTGTTAGACTTCCACAATACTCCAATCGGGGAGGACGATGTCACCAAAAGTGCCAACTGAGGGCAAAATGGCAGTGCTTACGGTGATGCCCTCTCTTGATCCAGCAAACTGGGCAGAAGATGTCACTGCTAGCGCCGCCATTTTGCCCTCAATTCACCTAAGGGCAATATGGTGGCGCTTGCAGTGACCTCTTCTCCCCCCAGTGGAGGATCGGAGAGGACGTCACCGCAGCACCAACATTTTACTGATGAGGAAAGAATATTAAGGATTTAAGATTGAACATAGAATAGAGAAGAGAAGGGAGAAGATAGCAGATGAAGAAGAGGCAGAAGTGAACGGCAGAAGTGAACGGCAGAGAAGGTAGGGAAACATTTAGAGAGCGTGAGAGAGTGAATGAGAGTGTGAGAGAGTGAGTGACAGTGAATGAGAGTGAATGTGGGCACCGGGCAACGAATTTCATTCCCGAATTAAAAATGCCCCCCAATTTTCAGCCAAACTGAATGGGCAGGGAACAAAAATCTGAATGGGCCAAAAACAAACCGAAAAAGTTGCCTGAATCGTTTTTGGCCCATTTGCACATGTCTAATATATATAGTATATACATACACTACCATTCAAACTCCTTCACGCCAAAGCCTGTACATGTACAGGTTCATGATGCAAGGCATTTGTGACAAAGCCTGTACATGTACGGGCTGCTTTCAAATACCTGCAATCGCCCATGATCGGTCAACAAAAAAGGCAGCTGGCTAAAACAGAGCTTAGGAAGCGATCATCAAACGCTTCCTAAGCAAAATCAGCGTTGCTGACATGCCATAATATTGAGGCATTCAGTAACACAGCCGACCTACCCCGATCACCTTGTGATTGCTCTGAAGAGCAACCACATTTGCCATCAGTAAGTGACATCGCTGCCACCCACAAGATGGCTGCGCCAACTAAAACACAAAGTTTTTTGTGAGCAAGTCCTAAAATTAGGGCTATATCTTCACAAAAATTGATGCATGAAAAGAGTTGAAATATTGGCATGGTGTGCCTAGTTTTAAAAAATGTATAATTTGATGGGGTAAATCAAATTGGCCGGTTTAAAATTGCAATTGTAAGCCAAGGTGTGAAATATCTGCCTCCTGTTTGCAATCACCTTATCTGACCACTTGTGAGGCAGCCCTATAAAGTCCTAGGCCTCACTTGGAAACAAGCTTGCTTGGAAATGTAGCTGCTGTGGCCTCTCCCCAAGTAGGAGAAAGCGGCTACAACACATCATCGGAACCAGATCAACACATCCCCATCCAAGCAGTCCTCTCCTATCGTCTGACTTCCCCCTCAACCTCCGACTAGATAGTAAGCCTGCAAAAGCAGGGCCCTCTTCTCCTTTGCACCAGTTTTTTAGTGTATGTGTTTTGAATGTGAAATTGTTCTACTGACTGTAACAACGCTGCGGAATCTGCCAGCGCTTTATAATTAAATGTAATGTAACTTTAGCCCCTTAATGACAAGACTTTTTTACTTGAAGTACAGGAGACAGATGTTTCACACCTTGGCTAACAAATGCAATTAAGCTAGACTAGAGGTCATCGTTTGAGAGCAGCAGGGTATGGAGACAGGCAGGATAAAGACATACCAAGTGGAAACAGGGGTTCCGGCAGGAGATGAGGGGTTCAGACCAAATATGGGATAGCCATACCAAGTGGGCTATTCGTTCAAATTTCTAAGTGACCCCAAAAGTTGAATGGTAGTACATATATATATACAGTGGATATAAAAAGTCTACACACCCCTGCTAAAATGCCAGGCTCTTGTGATGTTAAAGAATGAGAAAAAGATAAATCACGTCATAAGTTTTTGTACCTTTAATGTGACGTATAACGTGAACAATTCAGTTGCAAAACAAACTGCAAGGTTATTGTGAGTTTTTATATTTTTCCCCCCCTCAAAGTTTGTTTTGCAATTGAATTATTCACTTTATAGATCACAGACACCAGACAAACCAGAGGGCTTATTTTTCCCTCAGAAATCTCATGGTGCTGCCACAACCAAAAGGGATTCTGGGTAGGCGCATGCAAATAAGGTCAGCAATTATCACCTTTTGCCTCTATATAAAGGGATTTTTTTTGAATAACGGGACAATGCCATCAAATATGACTCATTGTACCAAGGGCTCTCCGGCATCTCCAACATAGGCTGGAGCAAGTTGGAAAGATAGTGGCCAATCTAGTCGGAACTATACACCACCGGAATAGAACTTTCTAGTTGGCTTCGAAGTGATTACTACAACGGGAAATGCCAATATATCTAGATATCGCGGGGACCATTCTTGTTCCGAGAATTCTGTGTTGAGTTCTTTTTCCCATGCTTTCATATAGGGCAATTTATTTGGGTAGTTATGTGTGACAATATATTTTCCGTAAGATATGTGAAGTGCTCAAAAGGGGAAAGACCGAATCTGGTTTGAAGTTCTGGAAATTAAGTCAATCCAGTCTTTGTCACGATTTGACCGATGGTATGGATACCTAAAAGGTATCCAAATGTGGAGCTGAAGATACGTAGAAAAGTGGGATAGCAGTGATAAAGGGGCATGAGGAAGGGCAGAAGCTTGGACATAACCTCCCTCCAGATGCGCAGAGACCACTGAGTGCTAGGAAGGGCTGATTTTAATTTTGGAAATAGAGATGGTGTGAACCATAATAGTTCTGTAATGTGGTAGGGAGTTAGAAATGTAGATTCCAACTCCAACCATTTAGGGCACTCAGATGCTTTAAATGCTGTGAAAAGCAGGGCCACTATTGTCGCTTTATAATAAGATTGAAGGTCTGGAAATCCAAGTCCTCCTTTGCGTTTCGGGAATTTTAAAGTTGACGTAGCCAATCTTGATTTTTTATTGCCCCAGATAAATCCGGAGAACGAGGCTTTATATTGTTGCAAGGCATTGGCAGGAAGTGGTATGGGGAGCGCCTGAAAGAGGTACATTAATCTAGGGAGAGCAGCCATTTTGGCAGCAGCTAGTTCCTAACCAGGATATTTCAAATTTGGTCCATGTATGGAGAGCTTGTCTGATAGTTGGCCATGATTTAACAAAATTAGTGTGAAATAAAGATGAAAAGTGTTTCGTCAGTTTGATACCTAGGAAATTTAAAAAGTCTTTCCTCCAATCAAAAGGATAGTGGAGTTGACGTGAGGATAGGCTATGTGTAGGTATATTGAGTAGAAGTGCCTGTGTTTTGCCAGAATTGTTTTTATAGTAGGGGGGATCGATATAAAGGGTTGCGAGAGAGCTAAAATTCGTCCGCAAACAAGCTGATTTTGTGAATTTGGCCTTTAAGTGGAAATCCCTGAATGCCTGAATGAGGTTATGATTTCTTATTGTGGTCGCTAAGGGTTCTAAAGCTAATACAAATATGAGGGGGGATAGAGGGCATCCTTGACGGGTTCCATTAGTAATGAAAAAGCTGTCAGAATAGAAACCTGAATAAAGAACTTTTTCTGACTGTGAATCATATAGGGCGGTGACGGCAGTGATACATGAATCAGGAATACGAAACGTCTTGAGGGTATGTGTCATGTAACCCGAGGGGAGATGATCGAATGCCTTTTCGGCATCGAGGGAGAGAAGTAGTAACTCCTGTCTAGTATTTTCAGAGTCTGCAATAATATCTATGAGAAGTCTAGTGTTATCAGGGGAATGTCAACCTGGAATAAAGCCCACCTGGTCTTTATGGATTAAAGTAGGGAGGTAAGTATTTAACAGATTGGCCAACACTTTCGTGTATAGTTTAATGTCAGTATTTAACAATGAAATAGAATGAAAATTTGGGCATGTGGTGGTAGGTTTGCCAGGTTCTGGTATGGTTATTATCAAGGCCTCAAGCATCTCCGGAGTCCCAATTCCTCTAGCCGCTTTGCCAACCTCTAATGTAGACGACGTGAAAGAAAAAGGGGGGGATTTTCTTTGTACTTGCCATTCTTGTAGTTCTTTTCTTCTCAGGGTATATCACAGTTTGATAAGGCCATAGACTATAGATATAAGTTCCGTCTCACATGTCCGAAAAGGAGCAGGCCACTTAGGAGTCTTAGTGTGGTGTGTAACTAATGGGAGGTGTGTAAGGCCTCCGTCAGAAGAAAATAAAAAAGAAAAAAAAATTCTTTGAACTTGCTGTTCTTGTAGTTCTTTTCTTCTCAGGGTATACCACAGCTTGATAAGGCTATAGAGTATAGATGTAAGTTCCGTCTCACAAGTCCGAAAAGGAGCAGGCCACTTAGGAGTCTTAGTGTGATGTGTGATAAATGGGAGGAAGGGGGAAAAAAATCTTCTTTCTTCAGTTTTTAACATACACATCTTTTAAAGCATCAATAAACAATACGTTCTTACAGACTCAACTGAAAACAAAATTTTGTTTTGCTGATTTTAAAAACCTAGCATTCCACAAATAATATATAACAATGGCATTAATTACATACAAGGTACTTTTATTAATATTACCCGGGTTTTTAAATTCACCATATACCAATTGCACATATGACTGATTTTTAAGATGAGACATCTTTAAATATGTTGCCATCATGTCCCATATTTTTTTTACTGAATAGACACACAAGAAATGAGACATGGTTTCTACGATGTCTGTACATTCGTCCATTGGGCAATTTTGATCCACCAAATTCATAAATTTTAAATTGGATCTAACATACAATTTACCATGAAAACAAAGCCAAATCGTGTCTCTCATCTTGACCGAAACCCTTCTGCTCGTGACATTTTGTATGGCATTTTTAACTAAGGCAGTAGGGCAATCTTTCAAAACAAGCTGTGCACCGTAGTACTTGGTTAGGATACTTTTATACAATATTTTCCTATCAAATTGAATACAATCATAAAAAGAAATTTGCCATTTCAGCAATACACGAACGCATTGCTGAGCATAGATAGCACGTGGTTTGTATCTACGAGACATCCTCTTAATCTTTTCACCACTTACCCAAACACCTACAAAATCCACTTGACAGGTGCATCGTCAAGATAGGGCTTACCACCATAACTTTTCTCCCCACCATAAGCCAATAACGGAGACCACACCGATATGTTGGAAAATAATTGTCCACAGCTTTATTACAACCATAACATGATAAATATATATATAACATATATATATATATATATATATATATATATATATAAAATATATGATATAAACATATACATAACATATCAAACAATAAGTCATTGTCCACAACAGATAACATACAATACAACCCCTCACACATTCCCTACATGCCAACACATAGACAATGACCCCCCAAGTACATTATATATAACACATAAACCTCACTATACCTGCCACTAACATTACCAAACCAACAGTAGGGGCATACCGAGACACCCCTACCACCCCAGGTTCTGAGCCATAGACCAGCTCGAAACCTACCAAACGAACCAACCATACCAACCAGACAACCATAACCAACCAAAACATCCCCATTCTACCCCCTACCTAACCAATCCAGCCCCGCCACAAGCCAGACCTTGACTCCTCAAGCTGTCTGAGCTCCGCCATCCCGAAAAAAACTTGGCCCTAACTATACGTTCATGAAAACCGAGATTCAAAAAATCCAACCCAACATCGGATAGATGAACCCCATCTCCCCGAAAATACCCTGGCAACAGAGACTCAAACTTACGGTGCCGAACAACCACACCCCCAAGCCGTCTAATGAAGGTTAACATCAATTTATTAACCTTCCCCCTGCAACGAGCAAGGGCCGTCTGATCCCTGGCATAACGCCAACACAACCTCGGAACCATCTCTGACCAAATTACCGTCACCCCAGGAACCAATTCTCGAAGCCGGCTAACATCCTGCTTCATCTGCCGAACCTACTCCCGCTGCGGAACCAGACCTAAATCGTTACCCCCGCATGCAGCAACACAAAATCAGGTGAACCACCAGCCCTCAACATACACCAAAGCTCACCACACACTTCCCTCCATACATATCCCCGAAAACCAAACCACAGCACTCAGGATCCAGTCCTCAGGAAAGCCCAGCTGCTGACCGTTGACACGAACTGCAGCTCTCTTCTTGGCCCAGAACACAAAAGAGTGTCCAACGAACCACACCACCAAACCTGCGAAGGGAAGAAACAAAAACAAGAAACAAGAACAAAAAACACCAACTATCCCCATACAATCACAACAAACCATCCGGGCGCAAATACGACCGATTCGAACCGATTTCCCAGCGCCCAATCTTCTTCACCAGCTCATCCCCAAGCCCTAATTGGGCTGCCTCCGTAGCCGCACCGATGCGGAACGAATGAGTCCCAAACTGAGTCGGATACAAACCCAACCTCCGCAACCCTTCCCGAAACACCCGAAAAACTGAAACCGGGAGAGAGCCGAACCGTCGGCATGCATTAAAAAGGAACCACCCAACACCTGACGGCATTCCAAAAACCACAAGGCACACTGAACCGGACATACCACCGACCCACGCACCAAATCACACCCCTTACCAAAAGCGTCCGTCTTAGAATGGCACAACCTAATGAAAACCTGACACTCCGAAACAACCACATCCGACCTTTGCAAACCACCATGTGCACAACAACTAGCACTGACCAACTCCCCTATCTGAAAAGCCCCAAAAAAGGCTAACACAAACGTCAACCGAAACAACGTCACTTCATACTCCGAATAACGAATGCCCGAAAGCATATCCCACAACCTACTCAACAACTGAACAGACAAAGGCCTCCTAAAATCCAAAGACCGACAGCCCTTTCAAAAACCTTGAAGTGCTTGTTTAACCAAGAACTGCTTTGTGTAATCAGCCCACCCCTTAAATTTAAACAAAAAGGCTAAAGCAGACATATTCCTATCCAACACCAGCGGACGACCCGTCAGAAACCAAACGGAAAAGAAACCATAGTAAAGCATCCACTGGCTGGACCTCAGACGAATCACCACCTACCCATGACACCGTTCTGTCCCAGGCGTCCCAAACTTTACCAGGTAGCTGGAGCCAAAGAAGACTTCACAAGTCATGCAAACAGGCGGTCCCTATGTGCCACAGATCCTCCTGGCATTCCTGACCCACTTCCCTCGCACCAGGGGCCACCTCTTGAAACCGCACCCACTGAAAACCAGACAAAGTATAAGCAACCACATTCAAAAACCCTGGAACATGTTTAGCCCGAAAAACCACATTTAATGACATACACTGCAACACAAATTTACATAACAACCGAACCACCGGCAACGACGCCACAGACAACCGATTCACAGCATGAACCACTGCCATATTATCAGAAAAGAAAATCACTTTCCTGTCCCTCAACAAATCACCCCACAACGATAACGCCACCCCCAACGGGAACAATTCCAAGAACACCAAATTACGCATAAACGGACTCCCCATCCAGGTTTCTGGCCAACGTTCCGCACACCACCGGCCATTGAAATAAGCCCCAAAACCAACACTGCCGGAGGAGTCCGTAAACAACTCCAACTCCTCCGCAGAAACAGCCAACTCCCTGAAAAACACTGTACCACTAAAATGCTGCAAGAATGTATCCCACACCTCCAAATCAGCCTTCATGGCTGCTGAAACCCTAACGAAATGGTGTGCCGACCGAACTCCAGCCGTAGCTCAAGACAAACTCCGGCAAAAAACCCGCCCCATCGGAATAGCCCTGCCTGCGAAATTCAACACCCACCCCCGATTAACAACTGCAAATCCCGCAACGAAACCTTCTGCGAACATCACGAACCACCTGCCGCAAAGCCACCAACTTGTCCTGGGGTAACCTATATTCCCCTCTCACCGAATCAATTTCCAAACCCAAGAAACTCAAACATGTTGTCGGACCCTCAGTCTTACCCGGCACCAGCGGAACCCCAAATGACTCGTCCGCCCACTCCAAAGTACGCAACAAAAACTGACAATCCCCTGGACCAGCTGGACCGAAGCAGAGAAAGTCATCTAAATAATGAACCAAAAAACGACTGCTGGACTCCTCCCGAACGACCCATTCCAAAAAGGAACTAAACTTCTCAAAATAAGAACACGATATCGAACAACCCATCGCCAAACAGAAATCCACAAAAAAACTACCTTCAAAGAAACAACCCAACAAATGGTGGCAATTAGGATGAATTGGCAATAACCTAAAGCAGACTCCACATCCGCCTTTGCCATCAGCGCCCCAGGCCCAGTCTTCTTAACCTGATGCATTGGTCGAATGATGCATAAGAGACTGAAAACAGCGCCTTATCAATGTCATCGTTCACCGACAACCTCTTCGGGTACGACAAGTGATGGATAAGCCGAAAGTTACCCGCCTCCTTCCTGGGTACCACACCCAAAAGGCAAAACCCTCAAATCCACCAAAGGCACGCTGTCAAAAGGACCCGCCATCCTGCCCATATGCACCTCCTTAAACAACTTATCCCTAACCACGTCCGGAAACGATTTAACCGACTTCAAATTACATAAACAACGCCAACAATCCCGAACACTAAAGGGAATAAAGAAACCGACCCGAAAACCTTCCCTCAGTAACAACGGGTCCCCCGCATTACCATAGCGGCTTTGCCACTGTAGCATCGCAACTGGAGTTTTGCCCAGAGGTAGCTGCTGGCACTGCAGCCCCCCCCAGACCCCCCTCCCGACACTACCAGACTTTCCCCGCTTAAAGCACCTTCTGAGACTATGCCCTCCCCCACAACCGTGGTTGAACTTGCAAGAGGTCCCCCACTTACACTGGCCCTCATTAAAGAGCCAGCAGAACCCCTTCTTATTAATGGCTGACCCGGAGGCCTGACCCCCCATGCCGGCCCCCTGCTGAAAGGGAGAAGCCTTCTGAGCCATCATTAGCTTCATCCAAAGGGGGAGGTCCATTTGGTCCCACCTCATCCCTGGATTAGCTGCCAACCGCGGCCGAAACTGTTCATCGTACCTCCACCAGGCTAAGCCCCCATAGGTACGAAAAGCCCTTAACCAGTTACCAAAGGACTTAGGTATCTTCCGATACCGCCGCCGCATCTCCTCCTTGCTATTCTTCGTATCCTCCTCATAAGGTCAATGTATTCCTCTAAAGGCAGCAGAGAAAAAAATCTCCACAAACTCCCCTTTCCATAGCTTCTCCTCAACCTCTTTTTTCAAATGAGCTCCTTACGGACCAGCAAACGAAACATAGGTGTTCTGTTTCGCCAAATCCGGAATCTCACCTGCCAATTCAACCCTCTCACTCACATCCGTGACCCCAACGTCAACCGACACATCACCACTATCACCTCCGCTTGCCACCACCGCCACCGCAGGCTCAACTACCCCTGACCCTGCAACCGCTCCCCCCGGAGCCCACACCTGCTTCACCCACAGAGCCTGCCCTTCCCCCTGACCTAAAGATTCCAACAAACTCTTCAACCCCAGCAACAACTGCCATGCCTGCGCCTCTGAAGGTAACTCACCACCAGGACCTAAGGCTAAGGAATTGATACTCATTTTAATTTCATCTTCCGTTACAGGTCTAATCATTTCCACAGCCTCATTTGTATCTAATACCGGAATATCCACATCTTGTAAATACACTTGTATTTCACTCCTGTCTATATCTTGTTTTGCAAACAGTTTTTCAAAATACGATGTAGCAATATCCCACATTTTCCTTCCCTCTGTTTGGATATGTCCATCTTTGTCTACCAATCCTGATATGGTTTTCTTACCTATTCGTTCTTTACAAGCTTCAAATAGATCAGGAACAGAAAACCCCCAAATTCATTCTCCGCCTTCAACAAGTACATGCAATCCTATTGAAGTTTCCCCATTTTATCTTTAATTCCAGCAATCTGGTCTAAGTTTATACTCTCCCCATTACTAACCCTGGAGTATAATCTACTTAATTTAAGTCTTAGGGCGAGGTACTGCATGTATTGAGCATTTCCTTCCTTTTAGGCTTTGGACTTAAAAAAACCCTTTAATATCAGTTTTAATATGTTTTCACCAGCCTAACATGGTGTCATACAAACACTGTGTGGATTCTCTATGAGCATAATACTGTATACATTCTTGCTTAACTTGCTCATTATCTAGTGTTCTTCCATTTAGTTTCCAAATACTTTTGCCGTACAATATCCCATCCTTTACTTTTAAAGTCAGAACAATCATAACATGATCTGAAAACTCTACTGGGAGGAGCTGAAAGTCAAAAGATAAAGACTGTCTATACAACTTGCCCATTTCCCTTTATGATAGGTAAATCCACGCTTCGTTGGGTAATTATATTTAAAAGGTATCAAAAATAAATTTTCATCATATTTTAGGTTCTTATAATTACCGTATTTGCTCGATTATAAGACAAGGTTTTTTCCAGAGCAAATGCTCTGAAAAATACCCCTCGTCTTATAATCGAGGTCGTCTTCTAATCAGACCTCATTCTGTTGGGGCCATGCTGCTTACGTGCTTTGGTCGCGAGCAGCGTCTGTGCCACTGGCAGCAGGAGAACAGGAAGCTAGCACAGTCCTCACATAACTCTACCTCCCCCCCTCCTTCCTCTGGGGGCGGGGCCAGAGAAGTTGCTCGCACAGCCGGGCCCCTGCAGAAGTCTGCGAGTGGGAGATCTGCAGTTCAGGTAAGGGGTTATGATTAATGTTGAAGTATGTGTGATTAACGGAATGAATGAGTATTTAAATGTTTGTGAATGAGTGTGTGTGTGTGATAGCATGCATGTGTAAGGGGGGGCATGGCATAGGGAGGCTGTAATCCCACTACTATCATCCCCAGGTTCCAGCATGTACTGGCTGCCTTGGCTTGATAGGAGTGTGATTGCTGTTAGCAGTAATATATATATATATATATACCTCCAGAAATGCATTTTAACCCCCTATATGCCACTCAGCCCCATGATATGCCTTTTAACCACCTATATGCCACTCTGGCATATAGGGGGTTAAAAGGCATATCATGGGGCAGAGGGGCACATAGGGGGTTAAAAGGCATATCATGGGGCACAGTGGCATATAGGAAGGTATAAGACATTTCTGGAGGCAGAGTGGCATATAGAGGGTTAAAAGGCACATCATGGGGCAGAGTGGCAAATAGGGGGGGTATAAGGCATTTCTGGGGGCGGAGTGGCAAGCCTGGGGGCAGATGTCCATAACTAGGGGGGGCAGGTTGGCAAATAAATGGAAATAAAAAATATATTTTTCTCAATCATAGCTTTTATTAAATATGAAAATTAGTTTACATGAATTAATATTTACTAGTAAAACTTTTTTCCTATAGGGTAGTCTTATATTCAGGCTTTTTTTCTCTAAATTAATATTTTGATTTTGGGGGGGTCATCTTATAATCAGGGTTGTCTTATAATCGAGCAAATACGGTACTATTGCGATCCTCGTTATTCACTACGCAATTAAAATAACATATGCCTCTGTCAGAAACAATGAAAAAGCTGTGTGGTAGATGGTGAGTAACGCCTCCTGTCTGCCATAACTTGACTAGCATCTTCCATCCTCCGTTCCACAGACCATTTTCATCCAAGATATTTTGGGGTGCATTCATAACAGTACAATGCCTGCTTATCCAGTATGTGATGTCTGCTAAAGCCACTATCTCTGTTTGAAACAGAAGCGTGACAGAGACTGTAGCCTGTCTTGTAAGCTGAACAAGTTTTATGTTCTTCTAGATAATATCATTTTTTGTCCCATGAAAAATCTCCCAAAACATATCTAAGAATTAAAGACCTCTATTAAAAATTCTTTCCAAGACCCACCAGCGGTTGAATGTTGCCATGATGCTAAAATTTCATCTTTACAATATGGTGCCGCCAATCCATGATGCATTTGAGGCAAGGGAAGGGAACCACAATTCTCTAACACAAACATTTCCTCCTTTTTAAATTATAGATAGGTAATGCACCCCCAGCACAATTTATCCTGCCTTGGGCTAAGAGAAGGAAATGTTCTAGACAGCATTTCCCAGAGACCAGCCTCAAAATAACAAGTCTCTCTTACTCTTAATAGGATAATTTGAAAGACTGTTAAACACTTGAATATTACCTAATGTAGAAAAGGAAACATACAAAGGGATGGTTCTGTACCAACAAGGTGGATCTAACAGGTTTGAAAGACTGGCTAGGACTTATGACTTCTACTTAACTTCCTTTTGTAACTAAGCCAAAAGATAATGACCTAACTCTTTGTTCATCCCCTACAGGCTGTGCCAGCAATGTCCTCCTTAACCATGGGTATGGATATTTCAAAATTATTTTGGACAGACAGTGTGCTGTACTGAAAACATTGCTTGGGACCTTCTTAGAATAACAAACTGTGAGAAACAGAGGGAGGGATTTGAAAAAAGGAAGTTCTTGGCCTTGATATATGAAGGTGAGATAAGAATATAAGAAGGGGCAGTGAAGAAAATAAGTAGAGCATAAAGAGAAATGATGACAGCTTTGTGTTTGAATCCAAACCACCCATAGCTTTTGAGGAATTTTATTGATTGTCTATCTCTTGACCTGTTGGATACATTGGCAACAAGGAGTATTTCCAGACTATTCATTTTTAATACATCAAGGCCAGCATGAGTAAACTCTTGTGATAAGTGTGAGTCATACACCCCAATAGCTGGACAACCATGGCTTTTAATGATATCCTTGAGTCACTAGGTGGGGTAGGGTACTTTCAGATATTGCACTCAATTCTTCTCCTGGTTCCTGTGGCACTCCTAGCTTCCCACAACCTTCTTCAAAACTTCACAGCAGCGGTGCCTGCTCACCATTGCCGCCTGCCTATCAACACTGCTCTCTACCAAGGTCAAGTCAATACAACTAACTATTCAGACCAAGCTGAACTGTTGGACTTATTTATCCCATTTAACCAGGATCAGAGACCAGAGAGATGTGTTCGATACATAAGAATCCAAGGACAACATTTTCCAGTTAATGTAACAGGCAAAACAAAGAAAGAGTTGAGCACAGAACATTGCAGGGAAGGATGGGTGTATGATAAAACAGTCTTCACCTCAACCATTGTTACAGAGGTAATTATTTATATTATTTATGAGAATGCAAGGTGTATATATATATATATATATATATATATATATATATATATATATATATATATATATAGATATATATATAAGACTGATGTGTGACTCCTCTTAACACCTCGGTTTATAGGGGAATATGTGAAGAGACTTTCTGAATGCAGAATAACACCTTTTGTTTTTGTGTACCTTAAAGGGATCTTAGGACTTCAGAATATGAAGACCGAGGTAATTTATATTTAATGTGAAGTAGACTTCCCTTACAAGGGATCAGAAAAGTTTCAAACACTAGAGCTGGACTAAAATAGTCAACATTTAGCACTTTACACTGTGGAAATACTACTTGTTCCCACGTCTGATAGCATCACAAGCATCATACGGTATATTATTGACTGTGACGCATGTGCTGTTCCAAGAAGTGCTGCATGCAGCATGATGTCGGAGGATACTAAAGCAAAGTGCCCTTATAACTGCAGATTAATAGCAGTGATGGCAAGCTAGTTTTTGATGACCACATTAATATGACCTTCAGATAATCAGTGAAACCCCAAATTTCATTTGTGTTTCAATAATGTGAAATTAGTGAAATTATTGGTTTCTTTGTGAGGAATACCCTAATTTTATGAAGTTTGCTGTGGCTAACCACCTTTTGTCCCCTTTAACAGTGGAATCTGGTTTGTAACCATCAGTCCTGGAAGCTAGTTGCACGTTCAATCTACATGACTGGTGTGCTTCTAGGGGCTCTTGTGTTTGGTAATCTTGCTGACAAGTGAGTCATTTTTACATTATATTAAATATTCATGATCAACATACATCGTGCATTATCATGTAACAAAAAGCAAGTTCGTACCTTGTAACGACAAATGTTCAAGTTTCATGCTGTTATGCCACTAGTGTCTTAACGGTACTAGGTCAGACAAGCAGGGACAGGTGCTTGTTCATAACTCTGTAGGGGGCTAGTAGATTCTAGTGTCTATGAGAGCAGACCGATGTCGGCTGTAGCCTTAGCCCTAATTTTAAATGCCATCTACAGACATAGGGATGTGACAGGAACTGACAGATAGTAGAAGACTGAGAACTGTCAAAAAACTGAGAAGAAATCAGGGTAAGACTAACCAAGGTCCTGCACAGAGAGGTACAGAAAGATAAGGCAAGAAAGATAGGAATTTTATTGCAAGTCAAAAACTAAAGAATAATCAAGACAAAGGTACCCCCAAAAAGGGATGTAGTCAGATGTGGCCTCATCTGTTCAGGATTGGCTTAGCTTTCATGATAAAGTGGATGACAATTGGAAGAGGCAACTTAATCAAGCCCAACAATGCCAAATTTTATAATTTTAATACAAATGCTTATTCCCTGTTTGTTGCCAAACGCAGTAGCACTGTGATTGTTTTGGTTATAGGTGAGTAACTTTATAGCTTTACTTTGCTAAGAGGTTGATAGATAAGTGGAACAGCCTTACAGCAGTACTAGTCGACATTAACAGAATATGGGAATTTAAACATGCATAGAATAGGCATAATGGACAAGACCAAAGAACTGAGACTAATTAAGGTTTAGGTATTTAAAAGCAAAAACAAAATGAACAGACTAGATGGGCAAATTGTTCTTATCTATCCTATGAAATTCTAGTTTTTCCAAACAGACCAATATTGGAACAACAGTTCTATTCTAATGAATACAGAACAGTGTCTGCACCTTATGTGTCTAATATCAGATGCCATACTTTGTCTACTCTCCATGATATTAAAATATATTTGCCAATTTGTACACAGTATTCTTGGATGCCACTGGCATTCATTGTATAAACATGACTGTAAACACTGTACTGACTAATCTTTTTTCACCTTGGTGGACATATTTTGTACTCTTAGATTAGGTCGAATGGAAATCCTTACCTGGTCTTACCTTCAGATGGGAATTGCTGGCAGCTGTGCAGCATTTTTGCCCAGTTTTGATGCTTACTGTGCTTTCCGTTTCCTTTGTGGCCTAGCATCTTCCGCTATCTCAGTAAACACCATCTCCTTAAGTAAGTAGTTCATTTAACATTCAGTAATAGTTAGGAAGTGAAAGAGTTAATGGCAGATTGTGATATTTAAAGCATCATTTAAAGTATTTAACATCGATTAATCATCGATTAATGTTTCAATCTGAACTTAGTTATAGCTGAACTTCTTTTTTTAAGTCTTGGAGTGGATGCCTAAAAGAGGACGAACTCTGGCCGGGAATTTTTTTGGCTTCTCATATTCATTGGGACAGTTAATCCTTGCTGCTGTCGCATACAAGATCCGAGATTGGCGATGGCTCCAATTTGCTGTTTCAGCTCCATTTTATGTCTTCTTCATCTATTCCTGGTTTGTAGACATTTATAACAAAATTAACTTCCACTGGTGTAAGGCTCTGTTGGACACAAATATGGATAGTGGACCAAAGGATCACAGTGAAAAAAATGAAAGTTTTGGGTATGGTTGCATCAGTGATAACATTGGTCAGCCTTCACAAAGAGGCTTATGTCCCGACTTCTGTCTGCCTTGGACAAGATCACAATTGCCGACAACTTGTGGTTACACATGTGTGAAAGATCAAATGGGGCTTTATGCATGCACAAAGGGGGCCTTTGGACCGGGCTTTCTCGTCCAGGTTGTCGAGGGAAAGCGAACCCATGAAAGTGTCTTCAACACTGTGGTGCACAAGTACTAGTTGACACAGAATGGATGGGTTCAGGCGATTAACAGAATTGGACATGGCTAGTGTTTTCACTTTTTCACACTTCTCTTAAAACATGGCACAGTATGAAAGGTCTTGGTATAACTTATTAGAATAGCTGGGGAAATTTCACATTGTGAAGACACCAAACCAATTTTAAGTAAAAAAAATAACATTTAAATTTGCAGGTGGCTACCAGAATCTGCTCGTTGGCTTATCGTTCAAGACAGACCCCACCAAGCTTTAAAAAACCTTTGCAAGGCTGCACGTTTCAATGGGAAGTTAAAAGAGAGTAGGAAACTGACTGCAGAGGTAAATCCCAACCATTTTTTCCGACTATTCATTCATTAACATCATCTTTGTTTTCTTATACATGTCAAAATGTGCTGCCCTACAGATATTACGCTCTGAAATGCAGAAAGAAAGCAAGGAAATAAGATCATCTCACTCGGTAATTGACCTTGTGCGCACTCCAGAAATGAGACGTATGTCCGTGTGCCTTATTTTCATATGGTAAGCTCTTATTAGAATGTCTTAATGTCGTTTTGTAAATGTAAATTCTTAAGCCAATAAAGGGTATGATAAGATGGACTGAGTATACCCTTGATATTTTATTTTTATATATATATATAATGTAAATCAGTTAGTTGAAATAACCACTGAAATGTGATTATGTCCTTCAGGTTTTCTGCAAACCTTTCCTACTATGGGTTGAGTATGGACCTGCAAAATTTTGGCCTTAGCATTTTCCTGGCACAGGCGTTGTTTGGAGGGGTGGAGATGGTGGCCAAAGTTCTTGTCATGGTGGCAATGACTTTTGTGGGAAGACGTGTCATGCAGTTTTTGACCCTTGTTCTAGCTGGAGTTATGGTTATGTCTTATGGCTTTGTACCTCAAGGTGAGATACACTTGTTATACAGAAGGAATCACAAAAAAGAACCCACAGCATTAGATATATACATGGTGAGCTTTAAAAATGAGCTTTAGTACTGCATGGCTATCTCTCTCGAAGTAAACAATTTTGTATATGATCTCTCTGTACTGGACTGCCACAGTGTATTACCAAGCCATTGCACACTTACAAACACATAATAACTTACTTAGACACACTAGCATACTTATTTACACACACCAACCTTTGTTGGCTCAGGTATATGGCCTGTGACAGCTTTCTCACATTCTGCATTAATTGTTTTCTCACATTCTTCTTCATCTACTCCTGGATCATTGACCTTTATAACAAAATTAACTTCCACTGGTATAAGGCTCTGTTGGACACAAATGCAGAGTGCCAGGAAATTATTTCATATCCTGGCACTCAGACTCAGCATGCTAGAACTGAGGGAGTGCTGCCCACCAGCCTAGGAGTATGCTCGGCCTGGTGTTTATGAGCTAATGTTGGGGGCACTAGCTACAAGGACATAGACACACAAAGGGCATAATGAATACATGTGCATACATGTACACATATGCAGATATGCTTATTATGAAAAAACACATACATTCATAAAGAAATATCCTTACATAAATTCATACACACTTGAATAATGACACACAGACTTCCATATACATAGATCCAAGCACCTAGCTGCAGAGGATCTTTTTTCTTGTAGCTACAACTTCCTTGCTAAAGGATCCTGACACAGTTATTTTGCGTTTTGACTTAACAGAGAGCCATGCAGCTTTTGCACTTCTTAACTACAGCATGTAACTACAAAACAAGCTTCATAACAACAGATCTTGTCACATGACAGGTAGGAAGTTTACTCTACCATAACTCATCATACGCTCATGATGCAGTCTGTTTGTCTGCATTTACCCCACTGAGCAAGAGGGACACTTGGTCTTCTGTATAGCCTCCCACTTTATTTAGCATAACACATTTTGTATGCATACCTGGGAACATCCAGGGTCTGGTTACCCAGAGCCAGGCCCGGACTGGGACAAAAAACAGGCCCGGGCATTTAAGCCTGAGCAGCCCATATTTATTTATTTATTTATTGTTAAAGCCCACCCAAACCATCTTTGCATTTAATCATTCACACAAATCATTAACACATTCATTTATACAGTCGCACAAATCATTCAAGCAATTCATCCTCACATGAATTCATTAATTGTCATACGCATTCACACAATTCATCCACACATTTATTCATTCATTCTCATACGCATTCACACTACCCCCTCTCTTAATCTTATCTGCCCGTTCTCACTATGTAACCCCCTTCCCCACTTCTCAATATGTACTGCCTCTATCTTTCCCCTCTCCCCCTTTCTCACTATCTAACCCCCCTCTGCCCCTTCTCACTGCACCCCCCTCCCTCACCCTACTTACCTTGTTGTCGGAGCAAGCAGCAACTGCGACCGCGACTGTGCCAGGGCAGGATTGATTTAGGGGCTGATGGAGCTGCAGCTCCAGGCCCCCACCTTAAAATAGGCCCAGTCAGGACTGGACTGACTGGTCCTATATGGCCGCATTAACGCAGAGCCCCTTAAGCCCGCCGCAACTACCCCCTCCTAACTATCTACCCTCTCCCTCTTTGAAGTTCACTTACCTTTCAGGAGTCCTGTGGTGGTGGTGCAATGCCTCTGCCTCCCAGCTCTGCCACTGTATGGAACAGTATAGAGTGATGGGAGTTATGATGTACTTTTAGAGCATAATTAGATCATGAAAAAGACATTGGAAATGGTACAGCATAACACCCATCACTCTCACACACTTACCAATCCACACGTATACCAATCCACACGTATATACCAATCCACACGTATATACCAATCCACACGTATATACCAATCCACACGTATATACCAATCCACACATATATACCAATCCACACACATATACCAATCCACACACATATACCAATACACACACATATACCAATCCACACATATAGCAATCCACACATATAGCAATCCACACATATATACCAATCCACACATATACACCAATCCTCACATATATACCAATCCACACATATATACCAATCCACACATACCGTATTGGCTCGGATATAGGCCGCCCCCGTATATAGGCCGCACCCTAAAAGTTTGGTGCTTTTTTAAAGAAAAAGTTTTTTTCTTTAAAAAAGCACCAAAAAAAACTGCCACTCTGTCCCCCCCCCGAGATATGCTGCCACTGTCCTCCCTCCCCGAGATATGCTGCCACTGTCCTCCCTCCCTGAGATATGCCCCGAAATATGCTACCACCGTCCTCCCTCCCCGAGATATGCTACCACTCTCCTCCCTCCGCGAGATATGCTACCACTGTCCTCCTCTGCCCCCCCCGAGATATGCTGCCACTGTCCTCCCTCCCCGAGATATGCTACCACTGTCCTCCCTCCCCGAGATATGCTACCACTGTCCTCCTCTGCCCCCCCCCCCGATTTACCGGAGCAGACTCCCGGGTGTCTTGCGTGGCCGGCGGGGGACATCTACGCAATACAACTTCAAGTTGTATACGCGTATTGCGTAGATGTCCCCCGCCGGCCCCGCAAGACACCCGGGAGTCTGCTCCGGTAAGTCCCGGGGGGGGGGTGGTAAAACGCATCGTGTGGACGATGCGCTTAGACAACCTCCCGTGCCGGGACCCCCCCGTGGGAAGTGCTGGCAGGGGAGGCTGTCTGAGCGTATCGGGGAGTAGGATGCAGGTCCCCTGCACCGCTGCGGGGATCTGTATCCTAACCCCGCTGCCTGCCCGGCGCCCGGGACTGCATGTCCCGGGCGTCGGGCGCTAGACCCCGAATATAGGCCGCACCCCCACTTTAAAGGCTTAAAGTGGGGGAAAAAAGTGCGGCCTATATTCGAGCCAATATGGTATATACCAATCCACACACATATACCAATCCACACATATATATACACCAATCCACACATATATATACACCAATCCACACATATATACCAATCCACTCTCGCTGAATGTTTTCCTACCTTTCCTCCTTACAGCTCCTTTTCCTGCTCTTCGCTTGAACCCGGCTTAAAATCACTCAAGGGAACCGGAGGTCTGTTAAAGCAGACATTACTGTCCGTCTCTGGAGGGGTGCCGGGTGCCGCAAATTGGCACCCCCTGATGAGCGGCACCCGGTGCGGACCGCCCCCCGTCGCGCCCCCTGGAGTGTGGCGCCCTGTGCGGTCGCACACCCCAAAGGCCGGCCCTGCTCTAAGGGGCCGGGAAGCCCCCACCAGGGCCGGCCTTAGGGGTCTGCGGCCGCACAGGGTTTAAATTAAAACATCGGGGGGGGGGTTTTCAACTTCGCGGTTTAAATTAAAACATCGCGTTTTTTTTTACTTTATTTAACATCCTCCATGTTAAATAAAGTTTTTTTAACTTTATTTAACATGGAGGATGTTAAATAAAGTAAAAAAAAACGCGATGTTTTAATTTAAACCCTGTGCGGCCGCAGACCCGTAAGGCCGGCCTTGGTGGGGACTTCCCGGCCCCTTAGAGTGGCGGACCCGGTCGCAGTTGCGGCGGGCTTAAGGGGCAGGTGCCCCTTATGCCCTGCGTTAATGCGGCCGTAGGTAGGGTAGGGGCCTGGAGCTGCAGCTCCATCAGTCCCTAAGTCAATGCAGCCCTGCCGTGGCCCAGCCCACCGGGCAAAAGCCCGGTGTGCCCGATGGCCAGTCCGGGCCTGCCCAGAGCCTTCCCATTTCTGAATGCAGAAAGGCAGTCCTAATGACTGATGGGTCGCAAGAGCAGGGTGCTCTGGGTCGCAAGAGCAGGGTCTTGACACGTCCCACTCCCCGCCCATTCCATCTTTAAATGGGGTTTTCCTGTGATGTCAGCGGGAATGCCACTGACATCATCAGGAACGCCCCAACATCATCAGGAACACCCACTGACATCAGCAGGACCACCCACTGACGACAGCGGGACCGCTCACTGACGTCAGTGGTCAGTCCTGGCCAGGTGCCACAAAAGAAAGGCTCTGGGTAGCCAGAGTTAAGAAGTTCCCAGGTATGCTAGTTGCCTTCCCTACAGGGGCGGGCTGGGCCGGGGGGCAATTGCCCCCCAGGCCACCCGAAATCTAATCTAAATGGCCGCTGGGTGCTGATGCCGCCGACCGGCGCTACTTTAATACTTTTTAAAAAAATTTAATATAGCAAGCCGGATCGGCTATTAAATGAAAAAAAAATAGTATTAAAGCAGTGCCGGCCGGCGGCACTCACCTTTCACCCCTCACGCTGCTCCCATCACTATGCGGCCATCAGACTGCTGGAAAACTTATCTAAACGGCCGCTGGGTGCTGATGCTGCCGGCCGGAGCTACTTTAATCTTTAATACTTTATTTATTTTTAATATGGCAAGCCAATCCGGCATATTAAATAAATAAAAAAAAGGATTAAAGTAGCTCCGGCCGGTGGCATCAGCACCCAGCGCCCGTTTAGATAAGTTTTCCAGCAGTCTGATGGCTGCATAGTGATGGGAGCAGCGTGAGGGGTGAGTGCGAGGGGGCAGAGCTACTTCACTTGACTTGCCCCCCAGGCCTTAGGCTGCCAGCCCTCCCCTGCTTCCCTACCCACATTTGTATTGGGTAGGGCCGCTTATTCTGTATTTATTTTGTTAAGTGGTAGTGAAAGTATCTGCAACACTAATTCTTATGAACCCCAGTGTTGCAAATTAATTGTGGGGTTTATGTACAGGCCACACACTTTAAAATAACATATGATGCATTGAAAATAGAAATAATATGAACGTGTAGTGAAAATAGTGTCTCGATTTCACCACATTCCACCACTCAATTTCTGGAATCTTCAAGCCACACTCATAGAACTTCAATGTTAGGATACACTCAAATTTATTATAAGATTCTGGTGGCAAACCCATTACCTGGACTATTTGGTCAGTATTAAGAGATGGATTGACAATGCTACTTGATATCAGTGATAGCAAAGGGAGCTTCTCACATTCTGTCCTGCACGTGGATCATTAAGTAAGAAGCTCCTTTGGTAGTTGGTAGAAATGTTGCAATCAGTAAGAAGCCCCTCTTTGTGTCAATGTATTGCAAAACAGTGTAGTAGTTACACAGACCAATAAGATGAGCAGTGGGGAAATTACAAGAAAATATGGAAAGGCAGAGTATTGCTGAAACTTCTACAGCTAAAATATTTGTCTTGATAAATAATTTGTTACTGTCAGTTATGGACGGTTTATTCATAAATGGCAGTGTTTTTGGATCTTTGCCCCTTAGCAACAAATGTTGTACTCTGAACGCCACGAAAAAACGATCTTATAAGTCCAGTGCTACAACTGGCATATCTGAAAAGAAGGGGTCAAAATAAATGAAAAAAAAGGATATAAAACATTTGAAACCCCTCAGTATACATTTAAAAAAGGCTATTTTTTACCAACACAAAAGTATTAGAAATTAATAGAAAATTATGTAGTGTTTTGGCCCTCCAAAACATAAAAACTATGTATGGCCTATTATCATTTGTTGCTGAACAGAAATTGGATTTATTTTTAGCATTGACTGATGTTTGCATGTTTGAAAATGTCTTTAAAGAAAGTACTATAGAAATCAAGGTAGAAAATCTGGTAGCTTGGCTGTGTGGTACAAAAGGGGCAAGGCAGGAGATGTAGTCAGGAGAATGCAGAGGTCAAGTTCGGCATCTGAGGTTCATATCCGAGATGGTCATGTAAAAGGTAAAAACATACAGGAACACACAGATTAATTCAGTGGAAATCACACAGTAAGACAAGCGGTACTGACAGGCAGCTTCTAATCGACAGAGCACAGACTAAAAGGAGAGATGCATTTTTAAAGGCAGCATTTTTAAAGGTAGCAGGCAGCAAACATCTCTTCATTGGGGCGGTGTTTATGCATTACTATGCCATTGCCATAGCAACGTCAATGCTCTTGAATGATATGCATGCTTGGCCACACAAGGAGCATATGGGAGCAAAGAGGAGGAGTGCCCTAATGGTGATGGACGTCTGGACACATATAGGACCTTTCCCAGGAGGTGGTATGACAAAGAGTTCCCAGGGATGGACATAAGGTTATATTGAACAAAAGCTAGGCCAAATAAAGTTGCGATTTTTCAACAGCTAGAAACATAGGCAGGCTAGGTGTGCTAAAAATTTCTGTACTTAATCTCGGTCCTGTGTAATTTAAAGATTAGCAATCACAATTTTTATCCCTGTACAAATAAATAGATCAACTATATTTTCTTGTAGATATGCAGCTGGTGTGTACAGTCCTCGCAGTGACTGGAAAGGCGTTATTGGCATGTTCTGTAACATGCATGTACCTGTACACGGGAGAACTTTACCCCACTGAAATAAGGTGAATGTAGTAGGTAAAAGTAAACATGCAGTTATGGTGGCGATGCATTTTTTGTAAAGTTTACATAACATAGAGAATAATGGTGAACATGAATGTGTATCAATAACATGTAATAAAGACAAATGTGGCTTATGGAGCTGCAGCCTGGGAGTGAGCAAGGGGCGGCATACAAAATAGTTCATGCACGTCCGGCCTTAAGGTTGTGCGCCCTATGCAACCACACAGGGCACAACACCCCAGATGGCTCCTCCTCTGCGTCTCTGCCAGAGGCACTGGCTGAGGAGATCAAAATATCTCCCCTCACCAGCCCTCTCTCTTTGGGGGCAGGCAGTCAGTCTGACACCTGTCTCTGCCACTCAACCCACTCTCTTCAGAGCCAGAGTGGATTGCCCTCCACTGGAGGAGCAGGGTCAGTTGGGGAGATCATGGATTGCCCCTTATCCCCCCTCCTTTACGCCCTAGCACTTGAACCGTTAGCGGAAAGCATTTGTATGGCCCGTCTTATTTTGGGCTTCCCTATGAGTCTTGGTCCCCCCTGCACCCTGGGCCTCTTTGCTGACATATATATCACCTATATCATATATTATATCACCTCACCCACAGTCTCCCTACCTGCACTATTGAACCAATTCGAAAAATATGCATCAGTCTCCTACCATAAAATTAATATTTCAAAAACACAAGCCCTTTGCCTCAACATAGATAGTTCCCAAACACAATACTGGAGAGATTCCTCCTTAACCTATTTGGGTATTCATTTGACTAAGAACATATAATCTCTCAACGCCCATAAATTTCGGTATGGCGAAAGGTAAAATCAGAAATACTGCGATGGAAAAGTTTTGAACTTTCCTGGTTAGGACACATTAACGCCCTGAAAATGACCGCCCTGCCAAAACTCTTATATGTTCTGCGCACTATACCTATACAACCCCCTCCCTCTCTTTTATAGTCTATACAATCTTACTTTATTGAATTCACTAAACTTAAGGGTCGATCACGCCTAGACGTCTCTGCCAGCCTTAATAACATCACTGCTCAGTTATAAAAAAAAAAAAAAAAAAAATCACAACTCATTTTCAATATGATACCCGAATCTTCTTTATTTGACAGTACTTCGTTTTTACCATCTATTTTGCTCGGATTACTGTACTTTGTGACATTTTATTTAATGTACTGGCAATTTTTGCAATGATTTCCGCTGTACACTACCTGACTGCTTGGATCTGAATAAAAACTTTTAAATTAAAAAAAAAAAGGGTCAATATATATCAATAAAAATATAGTATATTATCTTCTTGGGACCATTGTGTCTAAGACACTAGCTCCTTGTACTGTACAGTACAAAAGGTCAGGGCAAACTTTTCACTCCTTATGAAGTTAATCTCTCAGGTGTGTAGGGTAATTAGGAAGAGTTGGGAAGTTAAAACCCTAGGTTTTTTGCATAATAATAACTAAAGCTCCATACTGTGTTTTGTGAAAGCATTGTTTGTGATGGTGTGTACATATAATGTGCAGATGGGGTAAGCACAGGACTTGAATGTGACCATTATTCTGTCATTCACAGACAAACTGGAATGGGCTTCAGTGCCATGAATGCTCGACTTGGCTCAGCTGTTGCCTCACTTCTTCACCTGACAGGAGAGTTTTCCTCCTCTCTGCTCCCTATGATTTTTGGGGTCACCCCTATAGTGGCTGGTCTATTTTCCTGCTTTTTGTTTGAGACCAGAGACTCCCCACTTCCAGACATTATTGGCGATGTAGAAAGCCGGTAAGAAAATGTCAGTCGTAGGGTCTAGGTAACTCCATTAGGTTATATTAGGAAGGAGGTTGTATACTCTGCTTGTACTTCCTTCTATTTAGGTTGAATTTTACTGTAACTATATGATCTTTCAACTCTATGAAATGTACCATGTTTGGCACAGTCCAAATAGTTAATTCCACCCAGTGCCACGTGTTCTTAAAAGGCAGAGCACTAGGATTATGTTCTTTCCTTCTCTTTTTCTGTATCTCTCCTTCGTCTCCTTTCTCATTATCTCTCCTCCTCTTTCTCTGTATGCCTCCTTTCTATCATTTCCCTCTCTCTGTATCACTCCCCTTTCTTTTTATGTCTTTGTTCTCTTTATCTTCCTATGCTTTCTCTTTATCTCACCTCCATTTCCCTGTCCCTACTCTTTGTTTATCTCCCTTCCTTTTTTCTTTTCTCCTCTCTCTTTTCTTCCTGTTCCCCCCTTTTTCTTTATCTCATCTCTCTATTTTTACTTATTAACTTCCTTTATTTCTCCTCCTATTTAACCTTACCATCTTTCTTATCTCTCCCTTTTCTCCCTACCTCTTCCCTTTCTCTTTCCTCTCTCCCCTTTACTTTAATCCTCCCCTTTCACATTTTCTCTCCCATTTCTCTTTATTTTACCTCTCCCTTTCCTCCCCAATTCTAATTCTCTCTCCCCTCTCATTATTTCTCTCCTTTTTCACTATCTCTCTCCTTTCCGCCATCTTTCATTGTCTTACTCAATTTCTCATTGTCTCATCTCTCCCTTTTTTTTATCTCTCTTTCTTCTCTATCTCTCCTTTTCTCTGTCTCACTTCTTTCTCTGTCTCTCCTCATTGTCTTTACATCTCTTTGTCTTTATCTCTACCCACCTCTCCTCTTCTCATTATCTCCCCCCTTCTTACTATCTCTCCCCCGTTCACCCCATCTCTCCTCTTTCTCAATATCTTCCTCTGTATCTATTTACTTTCTTACTATCTATTCTATATATATTCCACCTCTCCCTTTCTCATCTCTTACCTTTTCCTTGCAGTGTGTGTGAGACATCAGTGCTGAGCATGGATATATATATATATATATATATATATATATATATAGATATATCTATATATATATATATATATATATATATATAGATATATAGATATATAGATATATATAGATATATATATATATATATATATATATATCTATATATATATATATATCTATATATATCTATATATATCTATATATATATATCTATATATCTATATATATATAGATATATATATATATATAGATATATATATAGATATATATATATATAGATATATCTATATATATATATATATATATATATATATATATATATATATATATATATAACGGCATATCCTGGCACTCAGAATTAATTACCATACTGTATTTTGGGCCGGTTAGAAGGAGATCCATGATTTCCCTAACCAGCTCGGCTCCTCCACTGTCTGGCAGTCCAGTCTGCCGCACACGCAGACAGTTTAGAGGGAACATTTTGTCATATGGCCCTGCTCCTGGGTATGTTTTTTTTACCTGCTTTCTCTTCTTTTTAATGGTATGTTTTCAGCTTGCAAAAGCAGGTCCCTTTACTCTTTTCATACCATTATGTCTTAACGTAGTGTATGTTAATGCCATTGTCAATTTTCAAGCTTCTTATTGTAATAGTACTATGGAATCTGCTGGCACACTATAGTTAAAATGTATAATAAGAAAATGTAAAATGCTGTATAATACTTGCTTATTTTAACAGACTAAGATAAAACTGTATCAGTAGCAAACAAGTTATTCAAAAACGTTTATTTTCTATTAAGTTGGTTGTCCACTTTTGAACTTTTAACTATGGGACTTCTTTCTGTCTATTATTTTGGTTTACAGACATCACAACAGAAGAAGATACTGATTTGAGAAGATACTCTCAAATCACAGAAGTCAAGACACTGACATGCAATAAATATACTGCAGAAGACAAGGCCTTATCATGCATCATATATTTTGAAGATGACTCATAATACATTAAAAGTTTAAGATTTGCAGGATAACCCTCAAAATGTACAGAAACCATTGGAGAGATCACAGGTTTTCCCAAGGCAGTGAATGTGGTTGCAGTGTTTTCCAGCCTGTGGAAGAAACGTATTCTACATATGAGTCATATGTTGTTGACCTTAGGTCCTTACAGCTACCACTGGTTACAAATGGTTAAAAATAAATTAGAAACTGTCTATGTGTCAGTTTTGAGTAGTAAAACAGAAACCCATGATCTAAGACAGAACTCTTACCCTCTTAAAGATTTAACCTGATTATGCTTCAGTAAGGGATATGCCAATTACACCCAGATAATCATAATAACTGCTCAATGTTGGGAATGTTTGCTATGCCTCAACCCCTTTCTAGGTGGGTATAAATATATGTGCCTGTACGCAATAAAATCAGAGATCTTTTTATACATACACTCCTGTGTGTGTCTGATTTCTCTCAAGCCGCTTGATAAAGATATCTATATAATTTGTGACCCCAAGGTATAGAAGTACTCAGAAAATCTCTGACATGGGTAATCCCATGCTAATCCTTATTATGCTTCTGATATTCTTCCTGACTCTGTACTCAACATCTGCAGAGTAGTCTACCTACTTGAAGGGCTTGAAAAGTTTGAATTAATGTTTCACTTTTTAAACTTGTTTTAGCCGAGAAATAACCACTGCTTTAGCATAACATTGTAATACACAGAAATCTCTTAGAAGTCTATGTTTACTGACTATTGCATACTTGAAATAAAGTTTTCCATGTTTTATTTATTCATTAAATTGTATATTTCCATACCATATATTATGTTTCTACCATGTATTAGTTCTGCAAAATAAACAGTGACTGTTTATGAACAGTATTTAGATGGCAACTACATTTTTGGCCCATTAATTTTCAGGCAGCAAATTGTATTCCTTGCCCTTTTTTATATTCGTTGCCTGGTGCCCACATTCACTCACATTCTCATTCACTCTCTCACACAAGGTTTCCCTACCTTTCTGCCAACCGCTTCCACTTCCGCTTACACATTTTCTTTGGCATCTTCTTCTTCATCATCTTTTGTCTTCTCCCTTTAATATTCAGTCTGCTATCTTCGTCTGCATCTCTGAAGATATAACCCGTTGGGAACTTCTGCCAAAATGGCAGCACTTGCAGTAATGCGCTTTCCCCTATCCTCCAATCAAGGAAGATGACATCAATGCAAGCACAGTAATTTTGGCCTCACTTGAACTCGGGGCAATTTGGAGGCACTTGCTGTGACGAAAGCTCTGTCATTTTGCCCTCGCTCAATATGGCACGGCTTGTGGAGGATCGCAGAGAAGGTGTCACAGCAAGAATCACCATATTGACCCGAGTTCAAGAGAGGTCAAAATGACAGAGCTTTAGGTGGTGTCTTCTCCTCTATCCTTCAATCAGGGGAGAGGACTGCAAGCGTCTCCAGTTTGGCGGAAGTTTCCGCTGGGTTATGTTTGCCGAGATGCGGACAATGATAGCAGATTGAAGATGAAGAGAGAAGAAAAGGCAAAAGATGTATAAAAATTGGGTAAATTTGCAATGTGTATGAATTTGAATGCACAATGCTAATGCCCATGTCTATCGCTGGTTAAAATGACTGTGTGTGTCAGTATAAAGGGTTAGAATAAATGTGTATGTGGGGGGTGTAACAGTTTAACTGTGTATGTGTCCCTGTACAGTATTAGACTGTGAGTGTCAGTGTTTGGTGTCTGAGTACATGAGGGGAGAATCAGTGCATAGTGTTACAATGAGTATGTATGTTAGTGTACAAAGCTAGACCTTGTGGGGTGTTAATATACCGTGTTAGAATGAGAGTGGGGAGTGTGGGGTGTGTGTCAGTGTACAGTTTATAAGTGTTTATGTTCTTGTTGGGTGCCTGTATACAGTGTTAGACTGGGTGTAGTGACCATGTATATGGTTAGCGTGTGTTAGTGTGCATTGTTTGAGCGTCAGTGTATAGTGTTAGAGTTAAAGTGTGCAGACAGGAAGGTTGTATGCAGAGTGTCATACAGGGAGCAGAGCACTGAACAGTGAAGTAGAGTAGGGGCCAGAGCAATTATTTCCTGTGCCTGGGTGTACCTGGCTAAGCTGCTATATAAAAAAGGGGGAAAGTTGTCCCAATGCGGAGCTTCCAAACAAATGAGGAAGAAGATGAAAAAATATTAAATGGAACAGAGGGAAATAATTTATACCTTCCATGCTTGTCACCTGATGCGTTTTGTCTAACCACTGGACTTAGTCATAGGTAAACTGCATACACCCATGATACCCAAAAACTGGAAATTCAAAAAAATACATAAAATTAAATATATGATAAGTTAAAAACAAACACATGATCAGGTTGATCAGTAAAAAAAATGTTGTATCCCCCCTCGACTAGATTTACTTATTAATTCAATGCCCTGACGTGAGAAGCCAAGACACCTTCTTTATGTGTCTGAAAATGTTTGCCCACTGGGAACAGTGTATGTGCATGACATATAGAGTTCAAGTATTCACTAATTCAATGGTTGACATGTGCATCCCACATATTGCTTCAAACAGCTGCGCCAGGTTATCAAATAAACACTAAAACTGTTACCGTTAATGTAATTATGAATATCATAAATCCTACAGGTAACATTAGATTAAAATTTTCAGCTACCATAACAGAGCAACACATATAGTATGACAACATTTATAGCTGCCTTTGATATTACCCATTAGGAATTTGTAGGTTTTGAGCCAAAATGACTAAGAGTTAACGTATTACTTAAATGTTTAGCTCTCCTGCTTGAAAATCTAATACCCTTTTCTACCAAAGGATTCAATATAGTATCTGAAAACAGGATAGGTAAACATTTACATACAACATTACAAATCCGTGAGAAATGATGACTATATGTACTGACAAAAGATACCTGATATGAAGACTGACACTTGACATGTGACTTTCGTGAAGCCATATTTTGTGCGGACGGAACTCCTCAGACAGGGCACACGTAGTCAGGCAGCCCTCAGGCAGGGCACACATAGTCAGGCAGGGCACACGTAGCCAGGCAAGCCGGGTCAATACCAGGAGATCACAGCAACAAAATCCAAATTGGAAGCCAAGAGCAGGGTCAAGACAAGCCAGGTCTAAACGAGTAGAATCCAACAGGGAACAGCATAGGACCAGGAAGCAGAGAAACAGCAGAACTGAATACACCACATTGCAAAGGCATCAACTGAGGTGCTGAGCAGGTATATAAAGGCAGGGCTTATGTCCAGATAACATGGCTCAGCTGTCCTTAATAATTAGAAAAGGGTGCTCCTGAGAGGGAAGGGAGGCTACTAGTGGCTGCAGGTTGGCAGGTGTATAATTATCACATAGTCCGGGCTGGCAGGGTGGAACCTGGAGAACTGTTTGCTCTCAGGTGAATAAGTTGTCTCATTGGTATACCTTTTTGTAAATGTTTGGAGTGACATGATGTAGTGTGTAATAAAGTGTTTCCTGAATTGGGCTTAATGTATCATCTTTTATGTTGTCTGTTAGCAGGAGATCCAAATAATGTTTAGTTGTCTTATAATAAGTAAATCTAAAGTTACAATTCATTACATTTTTTAAAAAAATCGAATTCAAAAATTAAATCTTCTTGTCCCTGCTAAATAATTATAAGTTCATCAATATAGGGATAATAAATAAAAATATTCTGGAAAGTTTACCACTAATTTAACTATAGGTTGGCATATGAGGTGCAAATTTAACCAGCATAGCTGTCCCACATTTTTGGAGATAAAACATTGAGTAACATGGAGATTTAAAATTTGAGTAACTAGAAAAATGTTTCAAAGTATACTTAAGTGACCACAAACTGAAATTGTGTGGAATGCATGAATGGAAAGGTACCACATCTATTATGAGCCAACAAAAATCTGATTTCTGAGAGAGTAATAAATAGTGTCTTTTAAGTACCCTGGCAAATTAACTGGAAATCAATGCATGTGGAAAGATTTTCCACTAACGACCCCACACTCAAGACAATTAGGCGACCCTGGGGATTGTGTAATAATATGTACTTAAGGCAAGCGATAAAAAGAGGAACCAGAGGATTGGCAGGGACAAGAGATTTACCATTGAAAAATCAAATATACCTAAATTCAAACCAGTGTCAACGAATTATCTTAATTGTTGGGTAAACGGTTCAGTGGGATTATAACACGATACCATGTGCTTCCAGCCGATAATTGTCTCTATTTTGAATCACCACCACACCCCCTTGCCTGATATTTAATAACTATGTCTGGATTATTTGAGAAAGAACGTAAGGTCTGTCTTCCTTTATTATTATTATTAATATTATTTTATTGTTTTATACAGCACCATAAAATTCTGTAGCACTGTACAATGGGTAGACAGGACATAACAAGTAACATAACAAACTGACTAACAGGTGAGGAGGGCCCTGCTGAAACGAGTTTACAATCTAGAGGGATTTAAGGTGTATTACACAATAGGTAAAAGGTAAAAGTGCCAGTGTAAGGGATGGACCAGCCAAACTAATAAAAGTATTGCAGGAGAGGGACTAGGACTGGGAGGGCATTAGTGTGCTATGTTGAAAGCGTCCTTAAAGAAGTGGGTCTTGAAGGATTTTTTGAAGGAATAAAGGCACGGAGAAAGACGGATAGAGCATTCCAGAGGATAGGGGCAGCCCTTGAGAAATGTTGTAAGCGTGCGTGAGAGCTAGAAATCAAAGGAGAGGATAGAAGGAGATCATTGGATGAGCGGAGAGACCGGTTTGGAGTGTATTAAGAGAAGAGTGAGGAGATGTAGGGAGGGGAACGGCTGTGAAGGGCTTTGAAAGTATTTGTTAAATTATCTTTAACCCCTTCGTGACAATGGCCAATTTTTTTTTTGTACCCTTCGTGACAATGGCTGTTTTAACATTTCTGAGGTGCTTGTGTTTAGTTGTAATTTTCTTCTTTCCCATTTGCCGAATCCACACTAGTTGTACCGTTTTGCTATTTCAAAACAATTTTTTCCAAATATGGTAATTCTGCCCCTATGTGCTAAACATCTTTGAAGCCAACCAATGCAATTTACCCAATCAAACCATATATTTTTGAAAACTAGACACCCCAGGGTATTTCATATGTTAGTATTTTAACTCTTTCCATGCACTAATTCTTCCACCAGTCTTTGTCAAAAATCCCAATATGTGTTCAGCAACATCTCCTGAGTACAGTGATACCACTCATACATAGGTTTGTCAGGAAGTTTGGGGGTAATAGGCCACCTTTGGGGCATGCGCAATTCCGTTTTTCAACTTGGAATTTCTGCCACATGTCCTATTTGGGGCATCTTTGAAGCTGGTCAATTCAATTTACCCCATTAAACCATATATGTTTGAAAACTAGACACCCCAGAGTATTTCAAATACTGGTATTTTAACAGTTTCCAGGCACTAATTACCAGAGTCAAAGTTTGTGGTAGTAGTTTTTTTGTGTTCCCCCACACATATTGTCAAACAAAATTCCAATATGGATTCAGCAACATCTCCTGAGAACAATGATAACCCTCATTTATCAGTTGTCAGTTTGAGTACTAAAAGGCCATATTTGTGAAGTGTGCATTTTTCAAATTTTGACATGTTGAAAATTCTGCCCACATATCCTATTTGAATATATACTTTGAAGCAGGTCAGTTCAATTTACCCCATCAAATCATATAGACACCCCAATGTATTTCAAATGCTGATATTGGGATGCGGATCCCACGCGCTGCTCCCTCACAGCGTCTCTTCTCTTGCTCTGCCCAGGAACACAGCGGAGTCACGTGATCTATGTAAAAGAATGGGGTGGGAATGCCAAAGAATATTCTTGCCTAATGTACCACCTAATCTAGGGCCAGTCCTGTTTATACGAATCTCCAAAAATGAGGTGGTACCCCAAGCAAAAAATAATGAGAAACCTCTGAATGTTCTTTATTGGAACCTGGCCCACATTTTGTTGGATGTCACCCAACGGTAAATTAATGCTTATTGTTATTTTTTATAGGCGTCATCTGGGAGTCAAAAATCTGGGCCAGGTTCCAATTGATTAAGTTAAGGAGAATAAATAAAATAATGCAGGTAAGGTCTAGAACTGGACCATAAAATTGCAAAGACAGAGATCACAAGTAGGACTAAACCTTCTGAAATTAAAGTACTGTAATGTTGCAGCTTTATTTCAATATGCTTTAGAGTGGGTCGCTTTTACTTCAATCCCCCAAAAAGATTGGTCTTTCCTGGTGGATGTGTCCCTTACTTCCATACCACACCTCCCATATACATAACTTCTTACGGAAGTTATTGATAACCCACTCCTACATTCTACTGTAAAGACATGGCTGCAGGTAAAGTGTTAGGATTGGGTTAGGAGCTGTAAGGCAGGAGGTGTAGACACACAATAGCAGTTAAAATCAATTACAATCAAACAAAAAAAAACAGGATGATCAAACCAGTGAATAAGCTGAAGAAAAAAGAGCTTATAAGCACTCAATGTGAAAATCATGTCTAAAACAACACTAGCAACTGAAAGAACATAATCTAAATATTCACCAAAGATTTCCAAGCACATAGTGTATAGACACTTCTATAACCCATAAACCCACATATAATGATCATGTGTGGAAGAGAAATAATACAAGTGAATATCAATGTGATTAATATAAAAATCTTACATATAAGTTCAGCAACATCTGAACAAATAAACTGAATGCAGACAAAAGTATTTGAACACCTGATGATTACACCAACATGGATTGTTATGACATTGCATACTAAATATGCTATTCCCTATTTTTTTCCTTTCTCTTTCCTCATATCAGACGCACTTTTCACATGACTTCCACTTTTTAATAGTCCTATATGACTATGATTATTGTTTTTTTACACTATTGTATTTTCCATTAAGCAGTAATTTTTTATATTTATATTACACAACAGTCTCACCTTTCTGAGAAACACATTATCTCACAGCTTTAATTTACAAGTGGAGACCAGTGGAACATTCTATAACATAAAATAATTTTAAATGACCTGCCAACTACCAAATCTCCTGGAGTGATAAGCGGTTACTAGACATGTGCAAATTTGCCAAACACTTGTTGTAAAAAAATTTTCCGGTCCGTTTTCGGTCAATTCATTTTTAGACAACAAATTCTGTTTCCTCCCTGTTTGTTTTGAGCGAAAAATTAGTGGCTTTTAGATTCAGGACCAACATTAGCTCTATCTCAGAATCTCGCTCTCTCATGCTCTCTGAATGTCCAACTGCCTTTTCTACCGACCACTTCCACTGTGTCACACGTCATCTTGTTTTGCATCTTCTTGTTCTCCTTTCTGCTCTCTTCTATCTTCTCTCTTCATCCACATCTCCACAGACGTAACACTCGACAAACTTCTGCCAAAACAGTGGAGCTTCAGGTGATGCCCTTTCCCCTGACCCTCAAAACTGGTGAGAGGATGTCACCAGAAGGTTCAGCATTTTGGTGGAAGTTTACACAAGGTTATCTTAGGGAAAAATGGCTTCCAGTGATGTCCTCTCACCCAACTCTCCTATTTGGTAGAGGGTGTTGTGACACCATGAGGTCCTGATGAAAGTCTGAAAATAAAAGACTAAAATGTTGACTTGTAACACAGAGTTTTGAGAGATTTATTGAAACCAAGTCCCAGGAGTGCTGGCAACTATTTTTTGGAATCTATATGCATTACTGCTTCAGTTACCAGGCACCGGGCAGAGTAATTAAGGTTGGTGTGCAATTGTGTACTTTGGATTAGATATATATATATATATATATATATATATGTATATATATATATATACTGTTACCGTCAGTGAGTATATTATATACACACACTATTTATATACACACACTACCATTTAAAGGTTGTGGGTAAAATAGCATTATAGACATTGTTAATGTTTTAAAATCCTATTATAGCTGGAAATGCATGATTTTTTCATAGGCGTACAGAGGCCCTTTATCAGCAACCATCACTTCTGTGTTCCAGTGGCACGTTCTGTTAATCCAAGTTAAAATTGAAAAAGGCTAATTGATCATTAAAAAAATCCCTTTTTTCAATCATGCTTGTTCAGCTACAAATGTACTTGTTTCAATGTATATATATATACATATATATATATATTACACCTGTGTATGGGCACAAAAAAAATCGGCGGTGCCCCCTGCAAGTCGAATGGTTGGGGCCCCAAAGCTCCTTCTAAACACACACAGTAACACACTTATACACACACTAACATCTTAACATATACACACAAAGTAACAATGTGTCCAAAGTAGGGGTGCAATGACATAGAGGTAAAGATAAAGGGGGTCCATGGTAATTATGGAACGTCTATATTATATCAATGAGGCACACCGTATTCTGGGGGATGGGGTAACTTACAAAAAATTAAAAACAGATCCAACAAAAATATTTCTATTAGAATTAAGATACCTCTTACAAAAAGGGAAGGAAAACAAAATACTTAATCTTAATGAGTTCAATTTTCTAAATAACAAATTCCCCAAGGTACCCATCTTCTATTTTCTACTAAAAATTCATTAGTGGTATTGACTCATTCACCAGGAACACTTCACTATATGTTGATTCCTTACTTCAGAAGTACGTTCCTCTAGCACCGTCATATGTAAGAGATACCAAGCTAATACATTTTAAAAGACATCAAGCGCTCTCCCCAATACATTTGGGCTACAATTGACGTAGCATCACTATATACTGTTATCCCTCATGATCAAGGAATTCATGCCATTCAAAAAGTCTTGCAGAAAGACAAATCTATGGACCCTCTACAAAATAAGTTTATTTTAACACACAATTATTTTTGGTTTAACAACATTTTTTATCTTCAACTGTGTGGTACCGCCATGGGGACTAGGTTTGCCCCCAGTTATGCCAATTTATATGTGGCAGTCTGGGAAGAAGAATCAATCTGGGCCAATAACACCTTCAGTGCAAACCTAGTCCTCTGGCGGAGATATATGGATGACGTTTTAAGTATCTGGGATGGAACCGTAGACAACCTGAATCATTTTATTTCCTATGTAAATCAGAATACACATAATTTACAGTTCACTTCATGTGTAGATCCGAAGGAAATCAACTTCTTGGATCTAACACTGTACACCCACGAAGAAAAAATATGCTCGAGAACTTTTTTTAAGCCAACAGATGGGAATGGCTTTATCGATTACTCGAGCTGTCACCATCCCAATTGGCTAAGAAACATTCCTAAAGGCCAAATAGCACGTATACGAAGGAACTGCACCTGAGAACAGGATTTTCTAAGTCAAATTTAAACCATATTATCCAAATTCACAGATAAAAATTATCCACAAGAACTATTACAAAATAGTTTAGAATCCATCCATAGTTTAGAAGTCCAAACAGGGAGATTTCCTGAAGAACAAAAAACCTCGAGAAAATAACAATTTTGATTTTTCTTTCTTAACTAAATATAACCACAGTGCCTTCGCAATCAAAAAAGCTATTAAGAAATGTTGGCCTATCCTCAAACAGGATAATATATTAAAACAGGGGCATACCTAGAGTATTTGGCACCCGGGGGGGATCCTGTATGTGGCACCCCCCCACACACACACACACTTTAAAACTACCTGGCCGAAACTGAATATGACCCCTCCCACACACCATAAAAAAATCTAACACTTTTATTTAAAGTAAGTAACACACCAAAATAGGACAAAACAATTAAATAACAATATATATATATATATATATATTTATATATATATAATTGTTAACAGCAATCACATTCCTATCATGCCCAGGCATACCCAGATTCCAGGAGGCACTCGCAGACTTGGCATGATAGGAGTATGATTGCCCTATCACCCCTTCTCGCTCCCTTCTGCCCTATCTACCCCTTCTCACTCCCTTCTCCCTATCTACCCCTCCTAACTATCTACCCTCTCCCTCTTTGAAGTTCACTTACCTTTCAGGAGTCCTGTGGTGGGGGTGCAAGGCCTCTGTCTCCCAGCTCTGCCACTGTATGGAACAGTATAGAGTGATGGGAGTTATGATGTACTTTAGAGCATAATTATATAATGAAAAATACATTGGAAATGATACAGCATAACACCCATCACTCTCACACACTTACCAATCCGCATTTACCAATCCACACTTACCAATCCACACACACATACCAATCCACACATACACCAATCCACACACATACCAATCCACATACATACCAATCCACACACACACCAATCCACACACATACACCAATCCACACACATACCAATCCACACACATACACCAATCCACACACATACACCAATCCACACACATACCAATCCACACACATACACCAATCCACACACATACACCAATCCACTCTCACTGTATGCTTTCCTACCTTTCCTCTTTTCTCCTTACAGCTCCTTTTCCTGCTCTTTGCTCCTCTTCTTCTTCAGTTCTTCTGTCTTCTTCCGAGGGCACGGGGTTCAGAGGGCACGGACAGCGGTGGGCGCGGCTTCAGTCTTGTGCGCCGGGATCTGACAACAAACAGCTGTTGCCGCGCGGATCGCAAGGGAGCGGTATCGGAGGTCTTTAACAGACCTCCGGCTCCCTTGAGTGATTTTAAGCCGGGTTCAAGGGAGATCCTTGAACCGGCTTAAAATCACGCAAGGGAGCCGGAGGTCTGTTAAAGACCTCCGATACCGCTCCCTTGCGAGCCTGCTCCTCCAGCGGCGGACATTACTGTCCGTCTCTAGAGGGGTGCCGGGTGCCGGCAAGTTGGCACCCCCCTGATGAGCGGCACCCCCCTGATGAGCGGCACCCGGTGCGGACCGCCCCCCCCCCCCCGCTAGGTACGCTACTGTATTAAAAGATCATCTACCCAGTCAACCCAAGATTATTTATAAGAAAATTGAAAACCTAAAATCCATTCTAGCTCCCAGTGCCCTCCCAAAAATTCAAAAAGAACAAGATCATCCTTTTTACCTGACAAAACCCCATGTAAATCATGTAGTTTATAGAAAAAGAAAATCACTAATTTCACATGCACAAATACTGGAAAGGTATATGAGATTAGGCACTTTATACATTGCAATACAACTAATGTTGTATATTTATTGGAATGTAAATGTGGAGCACAATATATAGGATGGACCTCCAGAAAATGTAAAGTTAGAGGTCTGGAACACTTGGGAGGTATAGGAAATAAAAATCCGAAACATAGCGTTCCCAAACACTGTAACAATTGTCCAACTTTCTCTTTCCCTGAATTCAAAATGATTGGAATAGATGTAATAAAACCACACTGGAGAGGAGGGAACATTCAACAACATCTAGCCCAAAAAGAAACAGAATGGATATACAAATTCAAAACACATAAAAAAGATGGTCTGAATACTGAGTTGGACATTCTAGCCTTTATGGACTAGACTAATAGTCATAACCATCCCATTCATCAGCATATATACAATACCGCTATCTACTGGCCAATTTAGGTTTTGCGCGAGAACACATTATATACAATTTGCTTTTTATTAATCCTTTTACTTGCCTTTTATTCACACCAGGATTTAAACATTTTTATAATCCCAGGGGTCACATTAGGCACCCTAGAATATCCTTCACAGACTTGGATAATAACTCATCTTCATAATGAGCTAATCTATAAGCACTCGTTTCCTTCTACACAAATAAAACACTTTTCACCATGATTTTTTCCATACATATTTAATGTAAAACAAATTGCATACATATCTATAATCAACATTTATTTATCTGCTTATTAATATACACAGACTTTTCTCCTGAGGAAGCCAAGCGGCAAAACGCGTTTTAAACTCCTTTTAATACTTACTTTTATACCGGACCAACAAGCGGACTCTGTGATGATCAAAAGTCTTTTGAATCTGTTCTACAGGGTTATTGCCTTTGTGCTTAACCAAAAATGTAAGTGCATTTCTTTATTGGGACTCCTATTGCAGAGGTACTATCACCATTGCGGTCTGTTTCACCATTTTTAGATTTTTCTGAAGAATAAAATAAGTTTTATAAAGAATCATCAGATGGGCCTGATATTTCTATCCAAAGTGTGAGTGGAACTTACACATTTTACACGTACAGTTACACATTTGACAATATCACACTATTTTGATTTTTCCCTTTTTCTATATGTCATTGCGCCCCTACTTTGGACACATTTTTACTATTACACTCTGAGAGTGGAATTCGGGAAGCAGCAGACTGTGGGAAGTATTATTAATATATTTTGCACTTTTATACACGAGTTGGTGGGGATTACACTTTTTTACATTACACACAATTTGGTGTGGTAACTGTAGTGAGCTCCTCCTTCATACCCTAACCATGGCCAACTCAGCTCTTTCAAGAGGAGCTCATTGCAGGGCTTTATAATTCATAATTAGGTTATGTCATTGAGTTGAAATACTTAGAGGCCAGAAACACATATAAAAGCTTGAGGTACAATTGAAGCGTTACATTTTTGTAACCTCTTCTAACACTGCTTCTCCTGCTGCTCTCTCCTATGGTGGCCTACACCTCACTCACACTCCCAGACCTGATGACAAGAAGGGTGGAGGGGTAGACTTCCTACTCTCCCCTACTTGTACTTTTCAACCTATTCCCTCTGCCCCATCACTCTCTTTCTCCTCATTTGAAGTCCATGCTATCCGACTATTTCATCCCATCTCCATACGCATTGCTGTTATATATCGCCGACCTGGCCCGGCTAACATCTTTCTTGATCAATTCTCCTCATGGCTCCCTCTCTTCCTCTCCTCTGATGTTCCTTCTGTTGTCCTTGGGGATTTCAACATCCCAGTTGACACCCCATTGAGTGCTATGGCTTCAAATTTTCTTTCCATCACCTCCTCTTATGATCTCCAACAACATATTAACTCCCCAACTCATGATGATGGTAACACCCTGGACGCGCACATAGCATTTTTAGAGAGCGCACACGTCCAAAAATTGTGCTCACAACAGTTTTTCCCCACTAAAATATATATATATATTATTTTTTTGATACTTTATGCGGTGAGGATATTGTGCGCACATAATTTTGGCTCTGGGAAAATAAATTTTTGCACAAGAGAATTTTTCTGCGCACACGACACCTAAGAAAAATTAGAGAGAACATTGCCCTGGACCTTATTTTTTCCAGCATTTGCTCTCTCACTAACCTTTCTAATTCCCCTTTTCCCCCTCTCTGACCACCACTTCCTTTCCTGCTCTCTAATCTTGCCTCATACTCGCCCCCTTGCACCCCAACCCAGCCTAACCAGAGACCTCAGCTCTATTAACCTTCAGGACTTCTCAATCAATTTACTCCCTCTCCTCTCTCCAATCTGAAACATGTCATGCCCTAACAACGCTACCTCTGTCTATAACTCCACTCTCACATCTGCTCTTGAGCATGTAGCACTAGTTACTACTCGCTCCTCACGGCGTTCACCTTTCCAACCCTGGCACACGACTGTAACCCGACACCTACGTCGATGTTCCAGCACTGCCGAATGTAGTTGGCGAAAGTCTAATTCCATGTCTGACTTTCTGCACTATAAATTTATGCTATGTCCCTACTACTACTTCACCTTGCTAAAGAAACCTACCGTATTTGCTCGATTATAAGACGAGGTTTTTTCAGAGCAAATACTCTGAAAAATACCCCTCGTCTTATAATCGAGGTCGTCTTCTAATTAGACCTGAAAAAAATGTCCGCTGGGGCCAGGCTGCTTACCGGTGCTTTGGTCCCGAGCAGCGTCTCTTCTATTAGCAGCAGGGAGCTAGCAGAGTGTCACATAATTCTGCCTCCCCCTCCTTCCTCTGGGGGCGGGGCCAGAGAAGTTGCTGGCACAGTCGGGCCCCTGCAGAAGTCTGCGAGTGGGAGATCTGCAGTTCAGGTAAGGGGGTGGGGGGTTTGAGCGTGTGTGTGTGTATGTGTGATTAATGGAATGAATGCCAGAAATGCCTTTTAACCCCCTATATGCCACTCTGGCATATAGGGGGTTAAAAGGCATATCATGGGGCAGAGTGGCATATAGGAGGGCATAAGACATTTCTGGAGGCAGAGTGGCATATAGAGGGTTAAAAGGCACATCATGGGGCAGAGTGGCAAATAAAGGGGGATTAAGGCATTTCTGGGGGCAGAGTGGCAACCTTGGGGGCAAATGTGCATAACTGGGGAGGGGCAGGTTGGCAAATAAAAGGAAATAAAAAAAAATATATATTTTTCTCAATCATAGCTTTTATTAACCCCTTAAGGACCGGGCTCATTTTTCGTTTTCTACCCTGTGGGACCGAGGCTGTTTTGACACTTTTGTGGTGCTTGTGTTCAGGTGTAATTTTCTCCTCACCCATTTAGTGTACCCACATAAGTTATATATTGTTTTTTTCAGGACAAGATGGGCTTTCTTCAGATACCATTATTTTGATCGTATCGTCTTATTTACTATAAAAAAAATAAAAAAAACATGGTGAAAAATTGAAAAAAAAGACATTTTATGACTTTTATTTGAAAAATCTTTTACTCACCTAAAAAAGCAAGTAAAAAAACTAGCTAAATAGATTCTACTACTTGTCCTGAGTTTAGAGATACCCAATGTTTTTATGTTTTTTTGCTGTTTTTTGTACGTTATAGGGCAATAAGTACAAGCAGCGTTTTATGATTTCCAAATCTTTTTTAACAAATCTGGTCAGTCTGCCTACATCTCCTCTTTGGAACATCTTTGAAGCCGGTTAACTCAATTTAACCCATTCAAACCATATATTTTTGAAAACTAGACACCCCAGGGTATCCCAAATGCCGTTATTTTAACCCTTTCCATGCACCAATTATACAACTACACTTTGTCAAACTTTGTAATAGTAATTTTTTTTATTTTTTTTCCACACAAATTGTACTTTAGTTATAGATATACAGGTTCTGGTATATGTCACTATCAAACAACACCCCAATGTGTGTTCAGGAACATCTCCTGAGTACAGCGATACCCCACATGCATGGGTTTGTCAGATTGTTTGGCTGGTAAAAGGCTACTTTTGGGGCATGCGTAATTCAGGTGGTCATTTGGTCATTCTGCCTCCATCTCCTCTTTGGAATATCTTTGAAGCCGGTTAACTCAATTTAACCCATTCAAACCATATATTTTGGAAAACTAGACACCCCAGGGTATTCCGAATGCTGTTATTTTAACCCTTTCCATGCACCAATTATAGAACTACACTTTGTCAAACTTTGTAATAGTAATTTTTTTCACACAAATTGTACTTTAGTTATAGATATACAGGTTCTGGTATATGTCACTGTCAAACAACCCCCCAATATGTGTTCAGGAACATCTCCTGAGTGCAGTGATACCCCACATGCATGGGTTTGTCGGGTTGTTTCAGATTTAAAATGCCACATTTGGGAAGTGCGCTTTTTTTCTCCATTTTGGTCAGTCTGTACCTATGCCCTATCTGTGAGCTAGGCCACTCCAATTTACCCCATCAGCCATTTTTATATATATTAGACACCCCTTGGGTATTTGAAGTGCTTTTATTTTAACTCTTTGAGATTTTTGAGAAATTTTAGCACTTGCTCAAAATAATAAACTTTATTTTTTTATTTTTTTATTTTTTTAATACTTTTTTTATATTTTTTTTACATGGTTCATCTAGTGACATCACTGCATAATTATTTTTAAATGTTAGCACATTTTTTTTTTCCATTATTTTTTTTTTTTTATTTTTTTTTGAATATTTTACTAATCACATAGTGATTAGAAAGCTGGGCTCCATTGACTTGCATGGTTGAATGCAGTACCTGTATTCAACCAGCAAGTGGAGCCAGTTCTCTAGAGGGTCTGGAGACCATCTAGCAAACTTTTTCTTGTTTGTTTTTTTTACAGAGCGGCGGCCATCTTACTTGATGGCGAAGATCACCGGCAGCTGCGGCTGTGACCGCTCTCCGGACCGGTCACAGCCCACCTAAAGGTAAGTGTTTGGTGTCGCTGGATGCCTCCTGATGCCTCCTAAACACCATTTAAGTTTAGGAGGCGATCGTTGATCGCCTCCTAAACGCTTTTAAAACGGGCGTCCGCCGCCATACAATGTATGGCGGCTGACGCCTGTTCTCTCTTTACACTTCCTCCCTTGACAAACTGATCTCATCCTTTTGCTTTCAATACCACCTGTATTGAAGGGGCCAGACATGGCCCCCGATGCTTTCGATACCACCTGTATTGAAGGGGCCAGACATGGCCCCCGATGCCGATCTCGGCCTTGCTGAATGCCTCGACATCGAGGCATTGCAGCAAGGCCGTTTAAGCGAAGAAAGTGAATTGCTTTCAATACCACCTGTATTGAAGGGGCCAGACATGGCCCCCGATGCTTTCAATACCACCTGTATTGAAGGGGCCAGACATGGCCCCCGATGCCAATCTCGGCCTTGCTGAATGCCTCGACATCGAGGCATTGCAGCAAGGCCGTTTAAGCGAAGAAAGTGATCCTTGATCACTTTCTAAGCTTATTTAACTTTTTGACGGTTCAGGACCGTCAAAGGTCATTTAGTGACCTTCTTGTCATGACGGTCCTGAACCGGCAAAGGTCGCGAAGGGGTTAAATATGAAAAAATTGTTTACATGAATTAATATTTACTAGTAAAACTTTTTTTCCTATAGGGTAGTCTTATATTCAGGCTTTTTTTGTTTTTTTCCTAAATTAATATTTAGATTTTGGGGGGTCGTCTTATAATCAGGGTCGTCTTATAATCGAGCAAATACGGTATTTCACCTCCCTCATCTCCTCCCTGTCCCACAACCCTAAACCGATCCCTACTACCCCTTCCACTAACCTTAATGCATCTGACTTTGCCACATTCTTCAATAACAAAATTCAGAGATTACATATCTGCACAGTCACCTCCCTCTGACTATGCACCCCCCTACCCACTAACCTCTTCTCCCCTCACTACACTAGCTCATTTCTCTGTTGTCACTGAAGAGCACCTCATCTCTTCCCATCTCACCCAGTCTCTTTCATCTACCCTTGTCCCTACTCTAACTCATATCTTCAACCTCTCCCTCACTACTGGATCTGTCCCATCATCCTTCAAGCATGCTACCATTACTCCTATCTTGAAAAAGTCCTCCTCGACCCAACTGGTCTCTCCAACTACCGTCCCATCTCTCTGCTTCCTTTCACCTCCAAGTTTCTTGAAAGAATTGTGTATATACAACTAAGTTCCTAGACTCCAACTGCTTGACCCTTTTCAATCTGGTTTTCGCCCTCAACACTCTACTGAGACGGCCCTTACTAATGACTAGTTACTAATGACTTACTCACTGCTAAATCGAAGGGCCACTACTCCATGCTAATCCTACTGGACCTTTCTGCTGCTTTTGACACTGTGGACCACCCTCTTCTCCTTCAAATGCTTTATCATCTTGACCTCCGTGATACTGCACTCTCATGGCTCACTTCCTACCTCTCTGATCGTACCTTCAGCGTCTCTGTCTCTAGTAACACCTCCCCTCCCCCTCTCAGTTGGGGTACCCCAAGGCTCAGTTTTAGGACCCCTTCTGTTCTCTCTTTACACTTCCTCCCTTGACAAACTGATCTCATCCTTTTGCTTTCAATACCACCTGTACGCTGATGACACCCAGATCTATCTATCCTCCCCTGATCTCTCTCCCTCTGTCTTAGATTGTGTAACTAACTGCCTTGCATCTGTCGCTACCTGGATGTCTGAACGTTTCTTGAAACTTAACCTCTCCAAAACTGAACTCCTCATCTTCCCTCCCTCCAATGCTAAGATTCCCCCATCTATCTCCCTCAATGTTAATGGTGCTATCATCTCCTCATCTACTCATCCATGCTGTCGTGGTGTCACCCTTGACTCTATCTCTGTCTCTAAAAACTGTCACCTCCATCTTAAAAACATTGCCCGCATCCGTCCCTTCCTAACACAGGGGATTCAACACAGGACACCCTCTACCGGGGATTCAAGACAGGACACCCCTCTACCAGGGATTCAAGACAGGACAGTGTGGTAACTTGTCTTGTCCCCATAAACAAAGGGAATAGGTTAAGGTGGGCGTTCTTAGAATCCTTCCCTCCCACAGTTCACTAAAGGAAGTGATGAAACAGGATGTGATGTCAAATGAAGGGTATATAATATAATACCACACATGGACTCCTTCAGTTCTTTTTCCTTTTCCTCCATGGTGGATGTGGTAATAGTCAGCTCCCAGCAGTGAGCTATTATCGGATCTGGAGGCTTAACATTGGGAGTTATATGTATAGAGAGAGAGAGATAAAAGGGGGTTGTTGTCCTGTGGGGTTTGGCTATGCGTGTGTATATGAGATAAATGTGTTTGCTGTGTTGTTACCATATAATAAATACCTTTTTAATGTAGACGAAACTTTGTGAGATATATTTTTATATTTGGTTTAAACACCACAGACAGGACACCCCACAGGTTACATACCAGATTGACACACATAAGTACAAGAACTAGCCTAGGACTATATGATAACTATTGGAGATTCTGTCACATCTTATGGCCATAGTATGCTTAGCCCAACACTACGCCAAAGTACTCCAACGACGGTGGGTCCTAATGCTAAACCCAGCATACAAAGGTACTAAAAAAAACAAACAAGAAATCCAAACACACATCAGAGAGACATACCTGTAGTCTGCAGACTGAGACAAACAGAACACACGGGTGGGGCACACCTTATAAAGGAAACAGAGCTGAAGCAAAGAACAAGACTGGAATCAAGGAATCAGAGGTTCAGGACAGAACATACAGAAATCCAGAAATGGACCACAGCAAGACAGGGAAACATAAGACATGCAGCCCCGCAGCCTGGGTAGAGCGTGACAGGTATATATGGGGTAATGTATTTTCTTCTATTAACAATTAGGGTTTACAGTTTGTCTACAAAAAGCTTGTTGTAGATTGTGAAGTCAATGAAGATTTTATAGCCATGTTTCTTACTCTACCCCTTGTGTAATTATTTATCTTTGGATAAAGGAAAGAAAGACTGGATACATTGATTAAGCCTAGACTATAAAATACAAGTTAGTATTATTAAGTGTACAAACAATCTTTCTACAGATTAAGCAACTGTTTCATAGTAAGTTTCTTAAAACCATTGTAATAATTTACTTTGACCTAACCTTGTTAGAAAAAAGTAGACGCTTTGGATTTTCGTATTGATTGTAAGATTGTAAAATGCAAGTTGGCATTTGTAAGTAAGAACAATACAGTTCTGTTATTTATTGGCAGTTGCTTTGATGGAGGACAGATAATCTTCCTCCTTGAATTAGAAGACAAGTTTGACTATGGGGATGATTTTATAAAAGTAATACAAGTGCATGATAGGTGCAATACATAAAAGTATGCTTCTGTCATGATAGATAGATAGATAGATAGATAGATAGATAGATAGATAGATAGATAGATAGATAGATAGATAGATAGATAGATAATGAGACTGGTGCATTTGGATTCGTACGTATAATTTGTGGATTATTTTTTTATTTTAGAAAACTGAGTTCACTTTTTTATTGTTGGATTTTTTTTTTATTTCGACTGTGGCATTCTATAAAATTATGTTATATTACTTGTATATTGGTGCATTTGCAAATAATTAATCTTCCCCCAAGCTTCTGGTACTTTTATAAATTAAACTGCAAGAGATGAGGCTTTGAGTATAGTGTTGTGTATACAAGAAGAATTTTATATAAATTATAATTCTATATGTCATGTATAAGACGTGCAAATTTTCCAGTTCATTTTTGGCCCTTTTCAGGCAATGAATTACATTTCCTTCCCATTCAGTTCAGCCAAACAAAAATTATAGGGCATTTCTAATTTGGGATTTCTAATTTGTTGCCCACATTCACTCTTACACTCTCATTCACTCTCTCTCACACGCTCGGCAGAAGTGGAGGTGGCCGGCAGAGAATCTAGGGAAACATTTAGAGAGTGTTAGAGTGTATGGGAATGAGAGTGTGAGTGAATATGGGCAACACATTTTGTGAACATTTTTTAAAGGGTCCACAAATTTCAGACGATAATTCTGAGCATTTTGCCTTTCCAGTTCAATAAACAAATTAAAAAATGAGAATGCAAATTGGTTTGCCAATAATCTCTTGGAATGTTTTTTGTTACTACAGTTTCAAGAAAAGAGAATAAATATCCCTTAGGCACAAAAATCTTCATATTGCAAAAATAATCATGCCCACCATACCAGTATTCCGTTGTATGGTGTACAGTATACCTTCTAATAATAAAAAAAAATTCAAAAATAGAAACAAACAAGAATTCTGGTTTGTAATTTAAACATTCAAACCTACCATAAGATTACTAAATCATGGTACTCAGATGAAAAGGAATTATCTTTTCAAATCTCTACATGATAGATCATTGTTACACTATAAGCAGTTGTGTGCATATATATATATGTAAATGAACACGTGTATGAGGCTGTATGGATGTCATATGTAGGTATGTATGTGTATGTGTGTATATATAGAGAGAGAGAGAGAGAGAGAAAGAGAGAGAGAGCATGGTTTCTGTTAATAATAGTTAAATCAACATGCATGGGAGGTGGCTAGGAATGAGAAATATTTGGGAAACCTTTTGTCTTAGTTTAGATAACACTGATATGCGTGATCAAGAGTGTGTGGAAGAAAGACAGGTTTTCCCATGAAATAGATTGTAAAAATACCTGACATGTCAATAATCAGGTCAGGAAATCTTTGGCTGTACTGCCCCATGATTGTAAAGACCCCAGGGTGTGGTGTTGGCCAAAGGGAATCACTTCAAAGGGTAACTGCGGCAACCACAGGGTCCAATCAGGGATCTCCCCATTAGACCTAATTGGGACCCTCTAGTATATCAAGGGACAGGTAGTGGAGAGAGAGAGAAGAGAGAAGAGAGAGAAAAGAGAAAGTAAAGAGAGAAAGGAACACCACTAACCTCTGGAGCTCTCAGGTAAGGTAATTATGAACATGAAATAGGAACTTATATATATATATATATATATATATATATATATATATATATATATATATTTGTTGTAAGTGTGTCAATTAATGTGGGGATTGTTGTTATTGTACTGTTATTTGTATTGTTTTATATTTGGAACCTTCTAGTAAAAGTTTGTCTTGTTATATCATAGATGCATTGTGGATTCTTTGATATCCAAAATATTCTGTTGCATTCTGGAAGAAGCGAAAGTTTTCAGTTCAAACCCTAATAGTTGGAAGAGATAGAACAGGGATTGTTTTACTTAATAAGCCAGTGGGTGGGTTTATCGGTGCATATTTCATAAGTGTATCCATATACCTGGATAAGTGTAGTTATTGTAGCTAGAATAAATATTGTGATTTCATTGATATGTGTTTGGATGTATCTGTTGTTGAATCAGTTGTAATCTTAAACACATAACACATTCATAATCTTTTTAGATGGTATGCTGTAGATAAAGCATTAATCCATCTGATTGATATTTTAATAACGCAATTCCCTAGTTCCCTCAAAAGAAAACTTAACATCATACTGGCTCTATATAGATTTGTACAAATGGACCCAAAATTTGTATGAATTGTTCGTTTTTAGTTTCATGTTCGGACAACGAATATGTAGGAAGGATGTAATTACACTCCTATCATCCCCAGGTTCCAGCATGTACTGGCTGCCTTGGCTTGATAGGAGTGTGATTGCTGTTAGCAATTTCTGGGGGCAGACCTCAAAAAAATGTCCGCTGGGGCCAGGCTGCTTACCAGTACTTTGGTCGCAAGCAGCATCTCTTGTACTAGCTGCAGGAGAACAGGAAGCCAGCAGAGTCGTCATATGACTCTGCCCCCCTCCTTCCTCTGGTGGCGGGGCCAGAGAAGTTGCAAAGGGAAGCAGCTGGGCCTCTGCAGAAGTCTGCGAGTGAGAGATCTGCAGTTCAGGTAAGGGGGTGGGGGAGGGTTTATGAGCAAGTATGTGTGATCAATGGAATGAGTATTTAAATGTTTGTGAATGAGTGTGTGTGTGATGTGTAATGGGGTGGTAGCATGGCATAGGGAGGCTGTGATGACACTCCTATCATCCCCAGGTTCCAGCATGTACTGGCTGCCTTGGCTTGATAGGAGTGTGCAACTTCTCTGGGCCCGCCACCAGAGGAAGGAGGGGGGCAGAGTCATATGACGATTCTGCTGGCTTCCTGTTCTCCTGCAGCTAGTACAAGAGATGCTGCTCGCGACCAAAGCACTGGTAAGCAGCCTGGCCCCAGCGGACATTTTTTTGAGGTCTGCCCCCAGAAATTGCTAACAGCAATCACACTCCTATCAAGCCAAGGCAGCCAGTACATGCTGGAACCTGGGGATGATAGGAGTGTAATTACATCCTTCCTTGGGGAAGATGTGCATAACTGGGGTGGCAGGTTGGCAAATAAAAGGAAATAAAAACAAAAAAATATTTTTCTCAATATAGCTTTTATTAAATATGAAAAAATAGTTTACATGAATTAATATTTACTAGTAAAACTTTTTTTTCCTATAGGGTCGTCTTATATTCTGGCTTTTTCTTTTTTTCCTAAATTAATATTTAGATTTTGGGGGGTCGTCTTATAATCGAGCAAATACGGTCATTTCCTGCACTCTTGGTTTGGATAACAAATTGGAGAGCGTTTTTCATTTGGAAACTAAATTCATTGTCACTCACTTTCTCATGCTCTTATACTCACATTCTCTCTCACCTGCTTCAGTTGCTTCATATCTTCAACCTCCTATAGCATATGCACCAAAGGAGCAACTATGGACAGCAACAATCATTCCAGTGTAAAGGACATTGCATGAAATTAAACTTTTTCCTTATTTTTCTATAATAAAGGTAGAGTCTTACATTACTGCTTGCCACAGATGAAATCATGGCTTTTCAGAACTAAGTACACTCTTTTGTCTGATACATCACAAACACTTTATGGAGAGAATCCATCCATACGGTATATGTAAGAGACTATCTCCTGCAATTACTGCCTCTTCTGTGCAAGCACTGAAACATAGTGGAGGATTATTCTCTGGAGCATGGATGGGTGACAGAATTATACATAGGGTCTCCTAATGTTACCCTGAAAAAAATGGTATGATATGCTTGGTGATAAACAGAGTTGTAGAGATTTGCATTTTACCATGGTGGAAGCAAGAAAACAAGAAAAAAGAAAAAACACCACAAAAGTTTGAAAGTTATCTTAACATATACGGTATATTTTCATGTATCTTATCAAAATAAGATAGTTGTGAAGCCCCTTTAAATGTTCATCCTCTTGCTGAACTTTGATTGCCCTCTGAAAGGATCAGGACAGCATCTTAGAACACAAACCCTATTTCTGGGCGTACAGATGCTGTTTATTGAATCAGAGGACCCAGTGTGTGGGTCATATCTGATTATGACCCACATATATATCTCATAACTAAAGAGATACAATCTATACCCTGCTACCTAAGAAAAAGGGGGAGGGAGGAAAATATTCACTTCCTGTCTTTCTTAAAATTCCAATTATTTGGTCCCAAGGCTAGAAAAATTGTCAAATTTAAGGCAAGACAGGAGGCTCATATTTGCATTTTTAACACTGCAAAACTAACGTCAAAGCTGCTAAAGATAATGGTCTTAAATAAAAGGTGCGAAAAGTAGATGCTCAAGATCAGCCGCTCAGAGAATGTCAGAGGCTCCCAACGCTGAAGCCCCTCTGACTGAGTGAGCACCAAAGCACCATCTATTCCAGCAGAGGTAAGTAACCAGTGAACCCACTATCAAATATAGATGAGGAAACCATTCTGAAATGTTTCATGTAAGTCTTTGGGACGTTGAACATGACCGAGAAGAAGATGTGACAGAGACATAAGAATGTAGGCATCTGGCTACAAAAAGTTTAGGGTCATCTGAAAAAATAAGGATAAGAAACTGTTGATGAAAGGTTTTTGTCCTTTGATGAATGGTGAAAACAAATCCCTCTTGAGAAAAAGATATGGCATTAACCTCAAACGCCCGAACAATTGATGCAGGGATGAATTATCATTACCTGGACAGGCACGTGGAAGGTTGAGGACCACGACGACATCCCAAATGTTTACCAATAACTCCTTTTGTTGATCGAACATGTCAACTGGATATGGCAGACTGAAAGATATTAATGGAGTGATAAGAGAAAAGTTCAAACAAAAATGTAATACGTACCTCACATGGGCCGTACAAGGACTCACTTGTTGTCCCAAATACTAAGTCGCCCAGCATCTACATGTGGTGAGATAAGACTTAAGTCTAGATTGAGGTCCCCCAAGATCATCCAAGGAACGATAGTCGATCGTCTAGAATCAGTGGATTTGTGTTGTGTGTCTTGACCCACCAGGAGAGAGGGGAACACTAGAAGAGCCAGAGGGTCTCGCAGAAAACCAAGGTTGTGCACATAATGGCTTCACCAGGACCAAACTCATGTCAGAGCTGTTGGAGGCGATAAATTACTTTTGGAATAAATGTGAACAGAGGAAGTGCATCTCCTCCCTGTGTTGGCCACTTCTGAAGAAAAGTATCTGTCGCTACAGCTTCTGGGTCCAGTCGCCAGCTGAAGAACTTTTTGGTCTGGGACAGGACGCAAAAAGATCTAGAATTAGAGGACCTTTTTGATGATGGAGCTGCAGAAAAGCCTGTCTGTGAAACCTCCAGTCGCTGACATCCTGTCAATGTCTGGAGAACCAATCCGCCGATTGATTCTCTACTCTTTGAACCTATTCTGCAAGCAAAGAGATGTTGTGGTTGAAACAGAATTGATAAGTTTGTTTCGTCAGTTCCGTAAGGGTTGATATATTGAACCGCCAAAATATTGTCTATCCTTAGAAGAAGACCACAAATCCATGCAATCTTTTTCTAAACTCCTGATAGCAAATGATCCTGCTATCAGTTCTAGGCAATTGATGTGTAACTGATGCTCCTCTGAAGACCAAATACTTCCTGTAGCTTCTGTAGAGAAAACTGCTCCCCAGCCTAAGAATCCGGTTAAGCCCCGCAAATTGCCTGGCCGTTCCAAGCCTCCATGTGAAGAAGCCACCAGTGGAGCTCCTGACAAACCTCCTTCGAAAGAGCACAGGTTGATTGCAGGAAGGTATCTGTCTGAGATGATAGCCTGAATGGAAGAAGAGAGAAGGCCTAGAACCCAATTCAAGAGAAGCAAAGAACGAATGCCCTTCTTGATTGCTGAGATCTTTGAAGCTGGCAGGCAAAGAAGATCCCACAGGGGATCTACCTGTAAAGCACCAAGGGGCTAAACTGAGTCAGAAATGATTTAAACTGCCAAGTTGACAACCCCAGTGGAACTGCAGATCCTTTTGATGGTCTGAATTAATGGGTACTGCCAGGTAAGCATCCTTTAAATGGGTAAACCAATTGCCTTACATCAAAAGATCCCTGGGAAGATGGATGCCATCCATCTTGAAATGGTAATATGCTACGAAAGCATTGAGGGCTGAGAACTGAGGAAAAAAGGCGAACCTTGGGCACTTTCTCGTTGAGTAATGTTAGCTTGGCCTCCAGTTCTTTGTCTATTTGTGATCTCTTGAATGAAACAATTGAAACCTGCGGCGAAATCTATTTGCTAGCCCCTTAAAGTCTGAAGGACTTAAGGGTCAGAGGTAATCTACTCCCAGTTCTGGAAAAAAACAAGATATCCTGCATGGCACCTGAGGAAGAGGGGAATAAAGACAAAACTTACCCAAGTTGGAGTGTCCTCTAGAGAATCCAGTAGAACCTCTTCCTCTAGCACCACCTCTGGAGGTGCATGGTCTAAAGCAGCTGGAACCTCGAAACGATGTTACATTCTGGAAATATCTGGAGCCTTGAAGAGAAAATGGCTGGAGACTAATCAGTACCGTCAGTCAGCTCTTCCTGTGGCTGTGACAACTTGGCCATGAAAGACTCCATAGAGCTAGAGAATTTTGATTCCAACCGTGATGAAACGATTTCTTGAGAGTGAGTAGCCTCTTCAGTCATAATGCAAATAGTGACACTCTGGGGAAAACAAAAAGTTTTTTTTTGTAGAACACAAGACCTCAAAACTAAATAAGTAGATAAATAGCAGGGGCTCACCCTGACAATAAAAAATAGCTAGGGGATCACCCTGGCCAATATATATATATATATATAGCTAAATAATAATATAAACCCATGAGCTCACCCTGCCAAGAGTGTGGCTATAAAAATATCAGAGGCTTATTGATGTTCCCATTGAGACACATGATGAGAACATCAGTTGCCCCAACGAGAGAGAAAAAGAATAACCACGTCAGACGTGAACACTAACACTACTATGAAGAATAGTTGCCATGCAGTAACACCAGACCATCAAAATAGGTCCAGAATCGGTAATGGAAGAGGAGAAGAAGGAAAACGAGGAGAGGGAAAAGAAGAAGCTTTGATAAAAGGCCCAACAGAAACCACAATAGTCTGGCAAACACATGATCAAGAAATTGGTTTTATAGGCACAGAGCAGATACAGCTGAGGAGAATTGGCAATAATATGCAGGCTTGTAGTGGCATGGTTACCCAGAGTTGAGGCTAAGCTATGGAAAATAGGCTGGTGAACTGGTGAGGATGAGGGTTTGAAGGTAGGCGGCCTCTGGATGCAATTAGCTGTGATTTCCTTCGGAAATGTTTAAAAATATCATTTTAAATATATCAGAGACATCAAGCTCTTTGTCTTCTTTCCTGACTGAGAGTGAGCCTGAAAAAGCATGCATGGGAAGTCATTCCGGCCTGTGGTGGGCTGAAAAACATTCACATGTGTCTTTTCACAGACCAATTGGACTTTTCTAAGTTTAGAGAGTGCCTAATGAGCCGTGGCCTCTGGGCATGGAAAGGAAACATTAACTATATAAAAAGCCAATCCCGGTTATAAAGCAAGTACCAGACACTTGTAATCCTAGTGATATATACAGTATATATATAGAATGTCTAGTATTGCCTGTGTTCAACTATTGGACTGTCCAGCAGACTTGCATATTCAGATTCGAATGAATTGAAAATGTATTACATTTTGGTAAATCGGGTGATTTGTACAAAGCCACATAAAGGAGGCCAGAACCACCAAAAATCAGACAAAAATGAAGCAAAAAAACTTCATGAGCCCACATTCAATCAAGCTCTCACTTACTCACTCTCTCACACTTTTTAAATGCTTCCCTACTTCTGCCAACCACTTATCTCATTAAAGAGCTTCAATGTGTCCTGGCAAAACCGCTAGCAGACCCCCTTTAACCAGTCACCAATGAGAGGAGTGGTTTCAGAAGACTAGAAGTTAGCAGCTGTAGTACCACTGCACAAAAAAGTAGTAGGGAAAACTTGGTTAACTATAGACCAATAAGCCTTACTTCGGTAGTTGGCAAATTAATTGAAAGCATGCTATCCGAAACAGCATGGGTTTACTACAGGAAGATCCTCTCAAACTAACTGAATGTATTTTTGACTGGGTAAGTAAGTTAATAGGGTGGAGCAATTGAAATAGCCTATCTAGATTTCAGTAAGACATTCAACACTGTCCCCCACAGAAGACTTGAAAAGTTGAATGGATAAGGCAATGGTAAAATAATAGGAGGCAGAAGGTGGGGTACTATACTTTTTAATATTAAGGTCTTGATGGTAAGGTTTGTCTTTTTGCATATGATACAAAGGTCTGCAACAGGTAGGCACTTGAACACAACTTGAACTCAGGGCAATATAGCGGCACTTTTGGTGATGTCCTCTCCCAATTGGAAGAAGATTGAAAATTAAAGACAGCAGATTGAAGAAAGAAGAGAGAAGGGAGAAGATAAAATATGGAAATGATTGGCAGAAGCGGAAGTGGTCGGCAGAGAAGATAGAGAAACATTTAGAGAGCGTAAGAGAGAGAGTGAAAGAGAATGAGCGCGTGAGAGAGTGAGAATGTAAAAAAAAGGACAGTGAGCGTGGGCACCCGGCAATGCATATCTTTTAGAATTAAGAATTGCCCCAGTTTCAGCTGAACCGAATGGACAGGGAACATTTAAATCATTTTAGGCCCATTTGCACATGTCTACTGCCTATCCCAAAATATAAAACATTGCAATCTTATCCTTTATTGTAACCATAATTGTTGACTAATAAGACTGGCAAAACAGCTATATTATTCCTGGGTAATTGCAAAGGCTTGTGTATTGACAGGTCTGGGTGCCCTAACTGAAGAAAAGTGTTGTTTACACTCTCTGTCCTTTATGGCATCTTGCTACAATATTTCACAATTGTGTCCTTGTCTACTAATTAAAATAAATTATAATGATACGGCCGCCACTTTGGCACTGTTCCATTTTCTATAAGATTCTTCACAAGGTCTTCTGATTGTTAATATGTGGTTATATTTTTCTTTCTTTTAAATTCTTGAGAAGGGATTATAGCGTATCTGGAAGAAGTCTGCTTGTAAGTTCTGGCTGACACGGTTTCAACATAATTTCTTCTTTTGGGATCACCTTGTTTATTTCTTTACCTTGGAATCTAGATTAAACAAAATAACGTTGGAGTGAAATAATGGTAGATTATTAGAATTTATATTATACAGTAAAATGGCACATGAGGTAAAACAAACTGAAATTGAAAGAAAAACTAATATGTAAAGAAAGACCTGCTTGTAAACATAAAATTAAATATAAAAATATAGAATTTGAACGCTTTATGCCTTTCCAATGCTTGTTAAGGTTCCCTTCCTGTATAATGCTAGCTCCTTCTTCTCTACAAGTTTTAGTTTACCAGATAATTTCTTTAAGTCCCACTTACACGTTAGATAGAAATATCAGGCCCGTCTGATGGTTCTTTATAAAACTTCTTTTATTCTTCACAAAATTCTAAAAATGGTGAAACAGACCTGCCAATCACTCAGCCCCTTTCCTGTTATGCTCTGGCTATTTAACTGCAGAGGCTCAGTTACTCTCTGTCCCTGTGTGGTCTCTGATTTCACCAAGTACCCACTTTGGCTTCTGGCCCCTGGCTGTGTATTTTTACCAAGTCCCTTGATTCTACTAGTATTTTTTATTATCATTAATGGTGTGATTAAACTGCACTGTTGTCTCCATCTGGTTTTGTGGTTCCTGACAGTCACAACCATTACCAGTACCTCTCTGATTAACCTTGAAGCTGAGAAGAGACATGATACAGCTTGAAATCGGCAGACCTGAAACCCCTTGAGAAGTTGGCATTGCCATCGTTCTGATGATCCAAATGAAATGTCCTATCTAGGACAAGAATGCTCCTGGGTGGACCAGATTTTTCTCAATTTTTAGTTTCATGTTGAGAAGAAGAATGTTGACAAACAAAAAGTCCGCAACCAGGCAGATGTTTTTTGTAGCTTTGGAAACAAGAAACACACAGGAATATGTTCCTTCTCAATGTTTCTGAGATGAAACTGATCAGAGACACCAACACCTTTCTGTGAAAAGGGTTCCTTGGAGGACACACAGAAAATTGTGGGATGGCCTTACAAGAAACTCTATCCTTTAGACTCACTGATCAGGCATCCAGAAAAACCCTCAGAACACCCCCCGACTGGCAGAACATAACGTCATATGCAATTGAAGGAAGACAACTGCTCTCCCCCTGCCACATGTTGAATAGCCTTGTTTCTACTTGGTCTGGAACTAGAATGCTCTTCTTGCCATTGAAACCCCCAAAAGGAAATGCCTTTTCGAATGACCGGATTAGGGCTTAGAAAAGACTTCCTCTTGGGAAGCAAGTCTTTTGGTTCTTTCTAGAGAGGCCAAAAAGTTTCCTCATAAAAGACATTGCATACAACTTCCCCATAAAGGTACTGTTGGTTTGACCAGACCCTAAGGCCATCTGAACCATCACCAACAAAGTAGAAGCCATGGCTGTTGTTCCAATGTTTTAAATGATGGTATAACAGAGAAAATCCACTCCATAGTTGAGTCTCTTACTGAAGCAGCGTTTGCAACATTATCATCATTATCATCAACCTGGTGAAGCCAAAATTTTCATGGATCAGGCTACTGAGGCAGAAACTAGAAGAAATAGCCTCAAAAGTCTTACATCTTACATACTTTCTTGCCTATCAGACTTCTAGCATCTTCCACCTGGAAAACTGTCTTTTTGAAGTCACCACAGTATTAACCTTCGGTAGTTTCTGTAATGTCTCATAGTCATCCACAAAGGGAATAAGTTTACTGGCTCTTTTTGACACATTCAGCTTCCACACTGGAGGCTTCAACTTTATGATAGAGGCCAATGAATGATGGACTGGAAAAGTACATGTATGAAATGCATTTTTAGATTTTTCAACTTTAAGCAATTTCAAAGCCATATGGGTTGCTAACATGTACTGGTTAGTTTTAAACTGTGTTTTTCACTTGCTTGGTCAGAAATGCTTTTGACTTGATAAAGGGAGGACTCCCGAAAGCTTGTCTATTATTTTAAATACTGTTAGTTCAATAAAAAAGGTATTACAAGATTCTGCAACATTCTGGGTTTTTTTGCACCACTTAAGGTAAATATGTTATCTTTTAACATGACTACATCAACCCTTAGGCATCATGCTGTCCTGATCTAAGATCCACCTACATTCACTCCCACTACATTCACTCCCCCGAGTCCAATTTTGACCTGTAGTAGTCCTCATGCTTTTAATCCTGAGTATTTGAAGCTATGATGCTCCTTAAAATGCCTCACCACTGAACCCTGCTATTCTCTACTATTGATGTCCCACATTTTTTCCATCACTCAATCTTTAAGACTTTGAAGAGGGACACATCAGAGTATGAGTTATGGCTTTAATTTTAAATGGCCAGTGAAGATCTGTTTTTTTGGTAATCATTGATCTACATGCCTTGCAGTTTTTACAGGGAAAACATCCTGCACTGATACCTACCTGTTGTTGCCAATTTGGCTTTACATTCTTAGTGGGGCTAACATTACTCCACACAACTATGTATTTTAGGTTAAGGGCTCAGCATGCTGTTAACAGTGGTCTATCACCCAAATAGACTCTCACAAGAGGAATATCTCCCAGTTTCATAAAGGCTTTTCTGAGTAGGTCCCACTGTTCACTGAAGGTTACTGAAGGGTGCTTTTACTTCCCCACCACTGCATGCACAGTACCTGGCCTCTATTTCCTCCACAGTATCTGGCAGCTGTCTATTGTGAGTTTCAGTCAGGAATATGGCTGCAGTTCCAGATATCATGGCAGCAACTCCATAAATAGCAGGGGGGAGGATGGGTGATACCTCCCATAGCATCAGAACCAAAGGAGCAACCATGGAACCTAGCCGGGCATTCATAGCAACAAATCCCATTCCAGTCTGCCTGTATGGGAAAAAGAAAGGTGATATTGCTGAATTTGTTTTTTGCTTTGCTTATACTTCATATAGATAAGATCATGTGATGCTATCCTTGGGAATGCCAAACACAATGTAAATGGAATTATTTAAACACAGCTTTCCTAGTCACACGTTCATCACCTGCTTGTGCCTGCCTTCAGTTCAGCAATGGCTCCCACACACAATTTTTTTGGAATAGCAAGCTGTAAACGCACCTGACCACTGTGGGAAATAGTTCTCCGGAGAACAAATAAGCACAAGCGAAAGATCCTCCCAGGCAACCTTTCCCAATCACGGCCAGAATGATACGCAGAATTCTCATGTCTAAATGTGGACCCCAAAAGAAAGCACAATATGCTTGGTGATAAAAGTAATTACATAATCATATGTTTTCACTAATCTATGACAGACGTAGCAAATGCATTAGACAGAAACTGCACACAGAAAAAAATAGACGTTACATTATCTTAAGTTACCTTAGAAAAATAAGTAATTCTGGTCTACTTTCATTTCAGTGTTATTTACAAACATTATGCAGAGACAGTGATGTTCATAGCAAGATTCTTGGACAGAAGAAAAAACTAATGTTAAAATGCTATTTCACAGACATTCAAAAACTCACCTTGTGGTACAAATGCATTTGACAATAACATCAACCCAGCCACCATCAGTGTTGCACATTGTGTCATTCTTCGACCAAGGGAGCTCATTAAAAGAGCAGCCACCAGTTTTGCAGGTATATCAATGGCTCCAAAGACTAACTGGAGCAGGAAAATGCTCATATCAAATTTTTGCAGGTCCATACCAACTCCATAAAATGCAAGACTTGTAGAAAACCTGAGAATTCACAATATACATACATTATAATCCCTACTAGATGTCTGCAATACTATGTAGCATATACACGTCTGAACCTATAAATGTAGCTTATTGACTTACTAATACATTTATTTTCCCACAAAAGATTTCATTTTGTTTATATGGTAATGTTTTCCAATGCTTTAAAGTTTCAGCAAACTTTAAATACAAAGTTGGCAGCTTAAACAGACAGTGATTCTGTTTCTAATAGTCACTCACTGCTCCTGCGATTCATTCCCAGAAGAAGCATGAGGAGTCTTACACTGGAGAGACGTCTGGATAGAATAAAGCGGGTAAGGCTGTTGATATTTGAACATTGTCCCCCGGTAGGAAGATCTTCTGACAGGAGGTATCCAGGACCAATCCCAGAAAGGAAATTGTTCTGGTGGAAAGCAGACAGGATTCTTGAAAATTGGTAATCTATCCCAAAACCTGAAGCAGGCAAACAGTCCTGTGAATCTGCTGAGTTAGAAGATCTGGAGAGCTTGCTGCCAGAATCCAGTTATCTAAATGAAATTCTCGGTGCAGAAGCGAGACCAAAAGGAAGGGCTTGAAACTGGAAGTGAAGAATCCCTTTTGAAGAAAGGATGGCTACCTGAATGACTCTTGCCTGATGGGAACATGAAGATAGAAATCTTTAAGATCGGTAGTGGCCAGAAAAAAGCTCTATGGTGGATCTGATTGACTCCATCCTGATGATTTGGGAAAAATGAAGATGTGGGAGTAAATGCCCGAAGGCACAGGAATCAACACTTGTTTCCTCACAAATATTGAATAAGACCCAGAAGTGCCATCCTCCTGAAAGGATCTGAAGGGGTGTAGACATCATCAACCGCTCTGGAGGAGTGCTGACAAACTGCAGAAAAGATTTCCAGAGTCCAAGTGTCAAAGATATTAGAGGCCATTGATGGAGAAATGCCTTCAGTCTGTCCCCAACTGCAATGCTTCTGGCGTCATGCCTCTGTTTAGAGGAGTAAGGTCTGCCCCTTCTTCAGAAAGGCCAAAACCTGGAACCATAGGGTCTATCTCGAAATCGGGACTGGGGTCTGGAATCTCGACTTCTGGATGATTTAAATGGGCTGGGACAAAAACGAGGCAGAGGTGACTGTTAGTCACCAGTAGCTTTCTCAACAGAACTTCTAGTTCCTTTCCAAACAAATCTCTCCCAGAGAAGGGGATGCCACACAAATGGTGCTTGGAAACTGAGTCTGTTGCCAGGATTTGAGCCATAGAGCTCTCCTAGAGACCACAGATATGGCAGAGCCCCTATCAGACATACGGACAGATACCATAGCTGAATCGCACAAAAAAAAAAATCAGCTGCACTCTTCATATGCAAAATGCCACGGAAAATATCTACTTTTTCATTAGTGATATTGCAGATGGTGTTGATGGAAAGGTATGTTTATTTGCCGACGACACAAAAATTTGCAACAGGGTTGATGTTCCTGGAGGAAGAAGCCAAATGGCAAACGATCTAGGTAAGCTGGAAAAATGGTCAGAGCTGTGGCAATTGGCATTTAACGTGGATAAATGCAAAGTAATGCACCTGGGGCATAAAAACCCAAGGGCAGAGTATAGACTATTTGGTACTGTCCTAACCTCAACGTGTGAGGAAAGGGATTTAGGGGTAATTATTTCTGAGGATTTAAAGGTAGGTAGACAATGCAGTAGAGCAGCAGGTAATGCTAGCAGAATGCTTGGTTGTATAGGGAGAGGTATTAGCAGTAGGAAGAGGGAAGTGCTCATGCCGCTGTACAGATCACTGGTGAGACCTCACTTGGAGTATTGTGTACAGTACTGGAGACCATATCTCCAGAAGGATATAGATATGTTGGAGAAAGTGCAGAGAAGGGCTACTAAAATGGTTTATGGATTACAAAATAAACCTTACCAGGACAGGTTAAAGGATCTTAACCTATATAGCCTGGAAAAAAGACGGGACAGGGGGGATATGATAGAAACATTTAAATACTTAAAGGGAATCAACAAAGTAAAGGAAGAAAGTTTATTTAAAAGAAGAAATAAAACCGCAACAAGAGGACACAAGCATAAACTAGAGGGGCAAAGGTTTAATGGTAACATCAGAAAATATTACTTTACGGAAAGGGTAGTGGACGCATGGAATAGCCTCCCAGTGGAAGTGGTAGATGTTAATACAGTAAAGTAATTTAAGCAAGCATGGGATAGGCATAATGCCAAGCTAGATATAGGATAAGGGCAAGTACTAAAGGAGAGTACTCAGAGGTTGGGCAGACTGGATGGGCCTTCTGGCTCTTATCTGCCGTCACTTGTTTCTGTTTCTATGTTTACTTCTCCTACACCACCCAGGATGTCATCCTCAATATGTATAAATGCCTAGCTCTGGCCACCGAGGCTGACGCAATGCCTCGTTTAAAGATAGCTGCTGAGGCCTCAAAGAATCTCTTAGCTGCCCCTTCTGCCTTCTTGTGCATGGGCTCTGGAAAATGAGAGGTCAGAGAAAACCTCTGGGAAAGGAAACAATCTGGAAACTCTTCTGGAGACAGTTAGCTTTCTCTCTGGAGCCTTCCACTGAACAGTAATAATAGATTATAAGGACTCATGGACTGGAAAAACCTTAGGCTTCTCAAAAGAACCTTGAAAAAAAACGGACTGTTACCCCTTTCGGCTGTTCCTCTTTTCAGGTCTAGAGCAGCCCTTACTGCTGTAACCAGCTTGTTCACCTCTTCTACTGGAACGAAAAAGGTCTCTTCAGAGAGAGGTGCCATTCTCTTTCTGAGCCTGAAGAACCAGGATCCTGAGCAGAAGACCAAAACCTAGGTAGAGCATCAGAACACGATGTCTTAGGTTGGGGAAAAGAATTCAAAACAGATGATCGGATCTGCTGAAAAGTGAACTGGAGCTCAGCCTTCATCCATTCCTTGAAATCTGAAATGGATTCCTCCCTGGCTTTCAAGCAGGCCGAGCAAAACCTTGAGGCGTCAGACATAGTAGCCTTGCCATTTTTACAGGCAAAACGCTATTGCTTTAGACACAGCCTTCTTAGGAGTTGGAGTCTCTTCAGGGAGGTCTGGCTTATCTAACAACATTCCTGATAACAAAGGACAGGAGACGGTTAAAATCTGAAGCAGAGAACTCCCATGGACTCATAACCTACTTGGGCTAAGTGGCAGAAAAAACACCAAGACAGAAAAAAACAGGATGCCAAGACCAAACAGCAGCACAGCAGCACAATCAAATACATAGAAAAACCCTACAGAAAATGCGAAAAAATTGGTCCAAACCCGCCAAAAACCTCTGACCTGAGAGATTCTTCCTGCTGCTGAGAGACGCTGGCCTCTGGCCCCCCCATGGCAGCCTGTGACGTGTTTCCGGTTCCCGGCTGCAATCGCCGGCAGAGGCAGTGGAGTCCTGGCGTCCGGAAGTAAGCTAGCCTGCCCAAGGGCTGCCAAGGTAAGCAAGCTGGGGTCTCTGCAAGAAAATAACCTTTTCCCCGCTCTGGCAAAGCGATCCTCCTATGAGAAGTGAACTGGAGCGGGGAGAAGTAAAGTGCTTCCCAAAGCGGGATGCTAGAGCACGGGAAACAAGCTCTCCCATGAGCTTAGAACAAACAAACGGGGGATTACTGCACCTACCCGGAATAAGGCAGGAAAGAAACTGAGGGAAAAGGGGAGGTTTTGGGGTTTTTATTCTTTCCTGCCCTATTCAGATAGGCGGAGCCATCTCACATGCTACCTGGAGTGACAGGGGAAATTGTTTAAAGGTTAATAGTGTTCAACAGACATGTGCAAATGGGCCAAATTTGTTTTTGGCCCAATCAAATTTTGTTGCCCATTGCCCACATTCACTCTTACACACTCTCTCACATTCTAACCATCTTAAACTCTTGCTCACTCTCTCGTGTTCTCTTAATATTTTCCTACCCTTCATCTTATCTTCTTATCTTCTCTCTTCTCATCTATCTGCTTTCTTCTATCTTCGTCTGAATCTCCGCAGATAAAAACTGATGGAAACTCTCCAAAATGGCAGCGCTTGAGGTGATTTCCTCTCCCCGATCCTCCAATCGGGGAGAGGACATCACCGCAAGCACTGTAAGTCAAGCACGAGTTGATGAATTGAGAAGTTTGTGTCTTCTACAGCACAGACCTCTCTCATCACTAGCTCAGCTGCTGCCAGAGTAGCAGTGCCATGATAACACATCATAGTACCCCATGAAGTACCCATCATACAACATACAGTGAAATATGTCCATGGCCCTTGCAGCAGAAATCTCAGCGTTGAGTTTCCATGCTCCATGCCTAAAACATTGGACAAAAACACGAAGGTTAAAGAAAACCATCACAGAACAAAAGTATATTGTAAAGTAAGTATATTGCAATACATGCAGTTGCTGCAGGTCATGCAAGGTCAATGGAGCCCAGCTTACTAATCAGTGTGATTAGTAAAAAGAAAAAGAAAACATTTAAATAAAAATATGGTAACATGTACAAATAATTCCCCACTGTCACCAAAAAAGTGCAAATTTATATACCGTATTTGCTCGATTATAAGACGAGGTTTTTTTCAGAGCAAATGCTCTGAAAAATACCCCTCGTCTTATAATCGGGGTCGTCTTATAATCAGACCTCAAAGTCTGACTATGAGATGACTAAGATCCAGATCCCCCGCATCTGCAGGGGATCTGGATCCTCCTGTCTCAACCCCCCGCCCCACTTACCGGTACTTCAGAGTCCCCGGTGTGTAGCTGGGGCAGCGTGTAGATGTCTACGCAATTCGTGTAGACAACTTCCGCTGCAGCCGGAAGGAGGTGTGGCTAGCAGCGGGGGTTGTCTGCGTGCATCGCGCAGACCTTACCCGCCTGTCAAAGATCAGAGTTCCCCGCACCGGTGCGGCACCGGCGCCGGCGCGGGGAACTCTGATCTCTGACAGCCGGGGACTGTCTGCGCGATGCACGCAGACAAACCCCGCTGCTAGCCACGCCTCCTTCCGGCTGCAGCGTGAGTCTACACGCTGCCCCAGCTACATGACAGGAGACTCAGAAGTACCGGTAAGTGGGGCGCGGGGGGGGTGTTAAATGGGGGGCATAAGGCATTTCTGGAGGCAGGGTGCTCTGTGAAATGCCTTTTAACCCCCTTAATGCCACTGTGCCTCCAGAAATGCCTTTTTAACCCTCTATACACCACTCTGCCTCCTGAAATGCCTTAAACCTCCCTATATGCCACTCTTCCCCATAATATGCCTTTTAACCCTCTAAGTGCCAGAGTGGCATATATAGTTAAAAGGCATGTCATGGGGCACAGTGGCATATAGGGTTAAAAGGCATATCATGGGGCACAGTGGCATTTAGAGGGTTAAAAGGCATATCATGGGGCACAGTGGCACATAGGGGGTATAAGCACTGTTCCCTCTAAGCTGTGCGCCTGTGCGCGCGCACATAACTTTTCGAGGGAGCGCACACGTTCTAACATTGTGCGCACAGTACCTAACGGGGAGCTGGGGGGGGCGGGCAGTCCGTCCAGGGTGACGCTGGCACTCCTCCAGAGACGGACATTAATGTCCGCCGCTGGAGGAGCAAGCTCGCTTGGGGAGATAAAAAATCTCACCCCAACCGGCTTAAAATCAATCAAGGGAGCGGGAGGTATGTTAATACAGACCTCCGATCCTGCTCCCTTGCTATGCGTGCGGCAACTGATGCTGTGCGTCGGGATTTGATGTCAGATCCCGGCACACAGCACTGAAGCCACGCCCACCTTCTTTACTGCACCGGAAGGACAGGACACAGAAGACGAAGAAGAATCAAGAGGAAGAACGAAGAGGAGGAGGAAAAGTAACAGAGGAAAGGTAGGAAAACATTAAGTGAGAGTGGATTAGTAAGTGTGTGAGAGTGATGGGATAGGGAGGCTGTAATCACATTAATATGATGCCCAGGTTCCAGCATGTACTGGCTGCCTGGGCATGATAGGAGTGTGATTGCTGTTAGCAATTATATATATATATATATATGTATGTGTGTATATATATATGTATGTGTGTGTATATATATATGTATGTGTGTGTATATTTATGTATATATGTGTAGATATATGTATATATGTATATATGTGTATATATATGTATATGTATATATGTATATATGTGTATATATATATATATATATATATATATATATATATATGTATATGTATATATGTATATATGTGTATATATATATATATATATATATATGTGTGTATATATATGTATGTGTATATATTGTGACAAAAATAGAAGAAGGCTCCAGGCACGCAGGGGTTCCATCAGACAGATTTATTGTAGGAAACAGACAACAACGTTTCGACCTCACAATGAGGTCTTTATCAAGTACTTGATAAAGACCTCATTGTGAGGTCGAAACGTTGTTGTCTGTTTCCTACAATAAATCTGTCTGATGGAACCCCTGCGTGCCTGGAGCCTTCTTCTATTTTTGATTTACTGGGGAGCTGGCCCTTCCTGGCACAGCTAAGCACCTGAGTTCCTGTGGGGAGTGAGTGCAGATTCCTAATTCTGGTGACTTATATATTGTGACAGTCATGTAGGATTGGTGGTGGAAGGGAGGTATGTTTCTCCTAGATTCCTTTCCTATGTGGAGTAACACCTGAGACTTCCACCTGCTAGGTGATTAAGTGAATTAGAGGGTGGATATAAAAGGGAAGCCAGGAGGGCAGGTAGCTCTCTCTGACTGAGGACACAGAAAGCCTGTCTGTGGAAGAGACCTGTGAGTAAAGGTTGCTGGACATATTATGTTATGTTAAGTTGGCAGAGAGAAGCTCTCCAGCTGGTAGTGAGGGACATCCTATGTATAGTAAGTGCCGGACAGGCAAGGTATTTCTTTTGTTACTGTTATATTTCTTTTGTCCCTGCAACCTTTCTAATAAACCTGACCCTGTGTCAAATTGCACGAATTTACTGCTGTGTGCCTGGATTGAATGAAGACAGCGCTTGTCCCTTGACCTCAGCGAGGGGAGATCCCAGACCTACCTCACAATTGGTGGAGAATGCGGGCACGTCACTAGACGCAACCGGTGGCTGTTAAGATTGCGGAGCAATACCGTGGAGACGTTGCCGGGGTGACGCAACACATTTAAGTGTCATAAAATGGATGACGTGGTGACTGCCTTGGTGCGATCGGCTTCTGCTCAGCTGGAGGCTACCAGAGAGCAACGGCGCACAAATGCAGCTCAGCAGGAGGCAAATATACACTTGCAGGAAGCAAACCGCCTGTTGGCAGCCCAGCTGGTTGCATTAACCGAGGCCACAAACAAGGATCGCCAGACGCTGCAGGAGGTGGTGCAGGGCCTGGCAAATCTGCCAAACACGCAACCAGAATCCCCCCACAGGGTTATCCCTGTGGGCCACTATTTGCAAAAGATGACCCCAGCGGATGATGTGGAGGCGTTCATCGCAACGTTTGAAAGGATAGCTATGCAAGAAGTGTGGCCCAGGGCACGTTGGCCAGGCTTGGTGGCCCCATTCCTTGTAGGGGAAGCACAAAAGGCTTATATTGATCTTGACCCGGAGGCAGCCAAAGACTTTGATAAACTCAAAGCAGAGATCCTTGCTCGTTTGGGTGTCACTTTAGCTATCAGAGGTCAGAGAGCAAATCTGCCAAACACGCAACCAGAATCCCCGCACAGGGTTATCCCTGTGGGCCACTATTTGCAAAAGATGACCCCAGCGGATGATGTGGAGGCGTTCATCGCAACGTTTGAAAGGATAGCTATGCAAGAAGTGTGGCCCAGGGCACGTTGGCCAGGCTTGGTGGCCCCATTCCTTGTAGGGGAAGCACAAAAGGCTTATATTGATCTTGACCCGGAGGCAGCCAAAGACTTTGATAAACTCAAAGCAGAGATCCTTGCTCGTTTGGGTGTCACTTTAGCTATCAGAGGTCAGAGAGTACACCAGTGGGCATACAATATGGAGAAGCCGCCGCGTTCCCAGATGTTTGACCTCGTCCATCTGACCAGGAAGTGGCTACAACCAGATGTTTTATCAGGGCTCTACCCCCAGGCATTAAGAAAGTGGGTAAGCCATGGAGATCCTAAAACAGCAGACCAGCTTGTCGATCTTATGGAACGGTATTCTGCTGCTGGCGAGCTGTTGTGTGGCACCCAGCGCTCAACCGTCCGGATGGCAAGAGTTCCTGGTAAGACTGTACTGGGGTTTATGGGAGCTGGGAAGAATGTAAAGACTTTCCGTGATAAGGATGAGACTATGGGCTCAGGAAAACCTAACCTGCAGGATTATGGACAAAGCAGAGATATCATAAGATGTTTTCGTTGCCATGATTTGGGTCATATTGCTGTGAACTGTCCTGGGACTGTTCAACCTATGCAGTGTGATGCAGCCTTTTTGAAGAAACGTATGTCTATGTTTGCTCAAGTAGTGTGTACTGCTACCAGCTCAGAAGGTTCTAACAGACACCTGTGTGAGCTGACAGTGGATGATAAAAAGGTGGTGGCTTTGTTAGACTCCGGGAGTGTAGTAAGTCTAATAAAGGCCAGCCTCATAGGTTCTTCTAACAGGCAACCCGACACTTTCACAGTAACTTGTGTACATGGGGATACTTGTGAGTACCAAACTGCTGTAGCTTGTATTTCAACTCCCTATGGTTCCGTGTGTCACAAGGTGGGGGTAGTCCCCGCCTTAATGCATGAAGTTATTCTTGGATTATAAAGAATTATAAAGTACACCAACCAGGTAAAAGAAAACCTGAGCAGATATACCATGTGAATCTGCTCAAGGCTTGGAAAGACAGGCCAGCTCTGGCTACGACAGGTGTTTTTTCAGCGTGTAATGGCGCCGTAATACCAAATGTTAATATAGCTGAGTCTCTGTCTGACAGACAGAAGAAAGAGGCTAGACAATTGGTGTTTCGTAATAAAAGTTTCTTTTCTGAACAACCAGGGCAGACCCCCCTCATAAAGCATGACATCATAACGGATCCTGGAGTAAAGGTACATGTAAGGCCCTATAGAATCCCTGAGGCTAGACGAGAGGCAGTATCTAAGGAGGTAAAGGAGATGCTGGAATTGGGGGTAATCGAAGAGTCCCATAGTGAGTGGTCCAGCCCAATTGTGTTAATTCCGAAACCGGACGGTACTATAAGATTCTGTAACGACTTTAGGAAGTTAAACTCGGTGTCTAAGTTTGATGCATATCCTATGCCACGGGTGGATGAGCTCATAGACCGACTGGGAACAGCTCGCTACATCACAACATTAGATCTGACAAAAGGTTATTGGCAGATTCCCCTGACGGACACTGCCAAAGAAAAGACAGCATTTTCCACACCTGACGGCTTGTTTCAATATGTAAATATGCCCTTTGGCCTACATGGGGCCCCTGCCACCTTCCAAAGGTTAATGGATAGAGTGTTAAGACCGCATAGGCAATATGCCTCTGCCTATCTGGATGATATAGTGATACATAGCCCTGACTGGGAGACACACCTATTGAACGTACAGGCAGTCATTGACGGTTTACGGGAAGGAGGTCTGACAGCAAACCCAAAAAAATGTTGCATTGGGTTAGAAGAAGCAAATTATTTGGGTTACATAATAGGAAGAGGTATAATCAAGCCCCAGGTTGACAAACTTGAGGCAATCCTACGTTGGCCCCAACCGGTGAATAAAAAACAGGTGAGGGCATTCCTAGGTATTGCCGGTTATTATAGACAGTTCATACCCCATTTTGCGGCCATGGCGGGTCCCCTGACTGATCTCACCAAGGGAAAAGACTCAGTAATGATAAGGTGGAACCCTGAAGCTGAAAAAGCGTTCCAAACTCTGAAATTGGCCCTTTGTTCCCAACCGATCTTGATCACGCCTGATTTTAAAAAAGAATTTGTGGTACAGACAGATGCCTCTGAGACAGGAATAGGGGCTGTCTTGTCACAAATCAGGAATGGAGAGGAACATCCTGTGCTTTATTTAAGCAGGCAGTTGAATAAGAATGAGAGAAGGTATGCAATTGTGGAGAGGGAATGTCTGGCTATTAAATGGGCCCTTGAGTCCCTCAGGTATTATTTGTTGGGAAGGAAGTTTAGGTTAGTCACTGACCATGCCCCTCTGAAATGGATGTACCTTAATAAGGAGAAAAATAGCAGAGTGACTAGATGGTTTCTAGCTCTGCAGGCCTACAATTTTACAGTGGAGCACAGGTCTGGTCGGCTGCAGGGAAATGTGTGCACTTGCGGTTCCTGATGCTCATTCCCGGGGGCCTGAGCTGAGGGGGGGGATATGTGACAGTCATGTAGGATTGGTGGTGGAAGGGAGGTATGTTTCTCCTAGATTCCTTTCCTATGTGGAGTAACACCTGAGACTTCCACCTGCTAGGTGATTAATTAAGTGAATTAGAGGGTGGATATAAAAGGGAAGCCAGGAGGGCAGGTAGCTCTCTCTGACTGAGGACACAGAAAGCCTGTCTGTGGAAGAGACCTGTCAGTAAAGGTTGCTGGACATATTATGTTATGTTAAGTTGGCAGAGAGAAGCTCTCCAGCTGGTAGTGAGGGACATCCTATGTATAGTAAGTGCCGGACAGGCAAGGTATTTCTTTTGTTACTGTTATATTTCTTTTGTCCCTGCAACCTTTCTAATAAACCTGACCCTGTGTCAGATTGCACGAATTTACTGCTGTGTGCCTGGATTGAGTGAAGACAGCGCTTGTCCCTTGACCTCAGCGAGGGGAGATCCCAGACCTACCTCACAATATATATGTGTATATATATGTGTATATATATATATGTGTGTATATATATATATATGTGTGTGTGTATATATATATATATATATGTGTGTATATATGTGTATATATATATATATATATATATATATATGTATGTGTGTATATATATGTATATATAGATGTGTGTGTATGTATATGTATATATGTGTATATATATATATATGTGTGTATATATGTGTGTATATGTATATATATATATGTGTATATATATGTGTATATATATATATGTGTGTATATATATATATATATATATATATATATATATATATATATATGTGTGTGTGTGTGTATGTATATATGTATATATGTGTGTGTGTATGTATATATATAATTATAAAGTGGGGGGGTTTAAAGGGGGGGTCATTTTCAGTTTCGGTCAAGAGATTGCTGAATTTTCGGTCCAGAATTTTCATTTCGGTGCATCCCTATATACTAAGCCAGACACTGAAGCAGTAGGCCTACACCACATCAATGTTTGGCTTAGTAGATAGTGATAGGGGTTATGCTACATTATTGGCAATGTCTGGCTCAATGTATAGTGATAGGTGTTGTGCTGTGCCTCAGTATATAGTGATAGGTGTTATGCTGTACCAACGTCAATGTCTGCCTCAGTATATAGTGATAGGTGTTATGCTGTACCCCAGTCAATGTGTGCCTCAGTATATAGTGATAGGTGTTATGCTGTACCACCGTCAATGTCTGCCTCAGTATATAGTGATAGGTGTTATGCTGTACCCCAGTCAATGTGTGCCTCAGTATATAGTGATAGGTGTTATGCTGTACCCCTGTCAATGGTATGCAGTTTTTCCCAATAAAAAAAAAAATATATATATATATATATATTGATCCTTTATGCAGCCCGGAGCCTCCGCTCATGATTCGCTCATAATTAATTTTTGCGGTGAGAATTTCACCTTTAGAATGGAGTCAAAAGGGTTGGAAATATATAGCTCCACTCCCTTGCAATGTGATTTTTTTTTTCAGCTCCACCAACTTTATATGGCCTGTAGAAGCATATTGTGCGCACACAATTTTGGCTCTGGGAAAAATTTTGCACAACAGAAATTTTCTGCGCACATCACCCAAGAAAAATTAGAGGGAACATTGGGTATAAGGCATTTCTGGGGCAGATGTGCATAACTGGGGGGCAGGTTGGAAAATAGAAGGAAATAAAACCAAAATATTTTTCTCAATCATAGCTTTTATTAAAAAAATAGTTTAAATGAATTAACATTTACTGGTAAAACTTTTTTCCTAAAGGGTCGTCTTATATTCAGGCTGTCTTAATTAAGATTTGGGGAGTCGTCTTATAATCAGGGTCGTCTTATAATCGAGCAAATACGGTATATATATATATATATATATATATATATATATATATATATATATGTGTGTGTTTTTTATGAGCAAGTCCTACAATTAGCGCTATATCTTCACAAAAATTCTCGAATGGAAAGAGTTAAAATATTGGCATTATAAATGCCCATGGGGTGCCTAGCTTTAAAAAATGTATGATTTGATGGGGTAAATTGAATTGGCTAGTTTCAGGGACATATACCAGGAGCGGTAAATTCATACATGAAGTACAATGTGTGTGAAAAAAATACAAAAAAGATTTACTACCATAAAGTTTGACAATGGCTGGTGGTAGAATTAGTGCATGGAAAGGGTTGAAATACCAGCATTTGAAATACCTTGGGGTGTCTAGGTTTCAAAAATATAAAAAATATATGGTTTGATGGTAAATTGCATTGGTGGCTTCAAAGATACCTGAAATAGCACATGGTGCAGAATGACCAGATTTGGGGAAAAAATTGTTTTGAAATAGCAAACGCTACTGGTACTTATTGCCCCATAACGTGCAGAAAAAAAGCAAAAAAAACATAAAAACGTTGGGTATTTCTAAACTCAGGACAAATAGTAGAATCTATTTAGCAGATTTCTTATTGGTTTTTGCAGATGAGTAAAAGATTTTTCAAAAAAAGGGAGAAAAAGTCATTTAACAAAAAATCACCATATTTCATCATTTGTTTTAGTAAATTAGATGATATGGTAAAAATAATGGTATCTAAAGAAAGCCTTGTTTGTCCTGAAAAAAAAACAATAAATAATGTGTGTTGGTGCACAAAATGAGAAAGAAGAAAATTACAGCTAAACAAACACTGAAAAATGTTAAAAAAGTCTTTTGTCCCAATATGTACTACAAGCATATGTTTCTCTGTCTCTGTATTTCAGTTGTGTTGTTTGACAGTCAGCTATGGTTAGATGAAACATTTAATCTCACATTTTTAAATTCACTTTATGCACTGCCAGCAAAGCACTTTAATAAGGTAAGATAACATATTTTATCTCATGATAGTTTACTTAATTTCTCTTGTATTGATTAATGTCTGACAGCCTCTCACTCATCTCTTAAATCAATTTAGTGAAAGCTAACTGTACCTTCTGTAAATTACTGCTTGTGGAAATGTTTAAATATTTGTTTTACTTAATGGCCTTAATCTAGCTCTAAGCCTAGATTATATATAAATGAACAAATGTGTGTTTTTGTGGTTCCCATTGTTTTTTTATGTATCTTACCATACGAGCATGAGACAGATAGTTACTCTACGCATGCCTGGTGTGCAAAAAAGATCCACTGGTGAATGGAAACCTTTAACTTGCTTCATCTCAGACTGCATGTGAGACATTAGAACCTAAACAGAAATTTATACCTTCATTTAGACATTTTCGGTGTGTTAGACAGAAGTTGATTCTTATGTAAGAAAAAAAAAGTAGAAATTTACATTCCTTGCATATAGTACATAAAAAAAGAAATTTTATGAAATCTTACCTTCTCGGTTAATTTGTCTCCCTCTTCCTTCTTGCCATTTATTCTTGCTACTCTCTGTAGGTCCTTCAGAGCCTGATGTGTCCGGCCCTTGAGTATCAACCAACGAGCAGATTCTGGTACAAACCTGATTGAGATCAGTTTTCATATTTAACTAATCACATCATACAGATTGTCCATATAGTAGGTTAGGCACTTACTTAGAGAGGTACTATGGGGAGATATGTCTTAACAATATCTTGTCCACTTTCTACTTGATTATTGGCTACACCCTAAATCCTTTAAAGAAGTAATGGACATGTATATTTTAAAAGTCTTTTCTTGACCTTTATTAGAAGTAGAGAATTGATATCCTTCTTACCATGAGCACAGAAAGAAGAGATAATATGGGACAGACACTGTGAACTGCAGCCATCTCCAGTCTCGGATTGCAAATGCCAGTCCTGCTAGCAGCAATTGCCCTGTAGTAAAGCTGTATGCAAAGAGTGTCCCCATCACAGTTCGCCCGTTGGGCGGGGTCCATTCTAAAACTACAGGAAAAATGCAAGCAAGCTAAAACTTCACCACAGACAAGGGTAAAATGTCTATGTTTGAGAAAGAACAAAAACGAATTGATATTAGACATTTATGTAGCAACACTTTAAATATGAATCTAGAAATCCATGGGCATGTGTGGCATCAATAAATAGACCATGTTTTAGAAATGATGCTACCGTGAAGGAGTGTTACATTTGATAGTAGGCAGGTACTAAACAGGGGTTAGCCAGAGGTATGTGGAGAACAGCCTTACTGTACCTGATTGTAACAGTATCACAAGATACAAAGGCCTACATTTCTGAACTCTTAAGAATAAGCACCAGGAATGCTCCTTATGGAATCTTGTGTTGACAATAGAATGCTGGTGATACAATGTGGAGCAAAAAGGAAAATATTGGGTAACTGACATACTCAGGGAGATGGTATTCAGAACAATTCCAGAGAAAGCTATTCCACAGAGGCATCGGAAGACACAATAATTCACAAAGCTGGGAAGGAAGGCAACACAGGTACCCGACACAGCCATCAGTAGATAAGAACCAATCAGGAGGGCCTTTCTTCCAAACCTGTTCAAATGTAAACCAATAACCATTACTTTCAAGGATGTGACCATCATGCCATCTGTTTTGTTTCATCAGTTTTGCTCTCTACAGTTGCACTATACATAAGGGGAATTTGTTCCACTGATCAGCATTCTCAGTTGTGGTAATTTAGTTTGTAAAAAAAACATTTTTTGTGAGGATTTCTCGGCATCTTATTTTGCATGTTCTATTTTGTAGGCATTCAATACCTGTCAGACAAAGACCCGAGCAGTACAGCTCCAACCAAGACTCCAGCCATATATATTGACTGAGCTATCTGCCTCATTTTGCGAAAGTTACAGACCAGGTTCCACTGCAACATTAGAAAAAAAAGTTCGGTTGGCATTTATGAAAATTTCCATTGATTAAAAGAAACAGGAGTAGAAGAAATAATAATAATAATATTATACTTTATTTATAAAGCGCCGACAGATGGAATATTAACTAACAATAAAAGAAAAGAGTCAAATAAGGTTGTGGATGGAAGTAAGGGAAAGGAAATAGACCCATACCCTCTCAAGTCATCTCTGCCATTAATGAGTCTAATTCATCACTGATTTTTTAGACATTTCTTATTGAAACAATGCTTGTTTAGATTACTGTTGGCTACTGCCCATCTCCTGGCATATAGCACTGCTGGGTCAGTTGCACAAACTTTCATTGCCACACACGTGAGCAATCAGAATGTTTTTCTCTGTTGAGCATTTTAACATGCCATCAACCTGGAATATCTAGAGCTAAGCACTACATCTATTTTACATTTAAATAAATTGCAGAGCAAAAGGTGTTGTTAGATGAAATGACATGAAGTACAACCAGGCTTGATTGGGTGACCTTTGGTTCCGCTTGTACTCCTCCCTTCACAACATTGGCTTGATCAGCTATAGGTAAAATAAATAAAAAAATCTGTTGTACACATCTCCTGAAAACTAAGGATGTCAAGGAAAGGGGTAAATGCATATGTGTTTTTTTTTCCACAGGACTACTTGGAACTGTATAGAGACAACTCAGGTATGATATCCACTGAAATGCATTTAATGATTGGAGTATCAGTTTAAGACTATCCTGAACATTATTATTTTTATTGTTACATTTTTTATAAGACACCAGCAGATTAAGTACTGGTATTAAAGATGGTGAGGATACAAAACTAACAAACATTAAAATTAACAATATACAATGGCAAAAAAATAATAACTTAATACAACTTAAACATAGGAAAAGGTGGCACTGACCCTACCATCTTACGGTCTATAAGGTTTGAGGGTCTCAAGATCGTAAGATTGCGAGCAGGGCCCTCTCCAATGTATCGGTTTGTCTTAGTCTGTCAATTCTAGTCTTGTCATACCCCTTGAATATATGTATTGTATTTATTGCTGCATAATTGTTGGTTCTATATAAATAAAAGATAATAATAAGCTAAACGGTTATCAACCAATGATTTCCCAATTTCTAGAATTAACATTCCACATGATGCCACTGTGTTATGTTTTTACTTAGTTTATAGAGCTATTACTTCACTGTAGCCTTTGAAAATAGAGTGGCAAACCTGCATAATATTATTTTGAAGATGTAAGTTTGACAACCTACAATAAATGTCTTGTACATTACCTCTGTGACAATGGTAGAAGAGAAGACGCTATTATCATAGACCCATCCATCTACACAAGGTTCTGTGTTGTTGTAGGTTGTAGTGTTTGACCAGACATCAAACTGGACTTCTTTATAACGCAGACAGCTCTTGGGCTTCTGATGCTCATCCGTTGGTATGAAGATCATTATGTCATATTCCATTGTAGCATTGTCCAGTAGAGGAAGCTTGCAACGGTGGGTTGGAATGGCAGCAGTAAAATTTTGAAGAAAGTTGTGGCACGCCATCAATAGCATGGGAAGCAGCAGCATCACAGTATTGAGTATTTGAAAACGATTCACTCCTCCAATATTTACCAAAAGATCATTGAAACTCATTTTGGGTACAGTTTAAATCAGCAGGATTGTTCCTCTATACCCAGAACAAGACTTACCTTGCTTTGTACAAATATTCACAGTGTATGAATAAATGGGGATTAATGTATGACTGCCTGAGTGGTACAAGTGCTGTGTATAAGTAATATCCTTGGAAATGTGTAAACAGCACTTCAACTGTTACTTTTCTATCTATAAATGGACCCAATTTTATGTGCATGGAACGGAAGCTGGTTTAAAAGGTCCAGTAGGCAGGACTAGTCATGTGCTAACTCCACTTTTGTTTGTTCACTTTTTCTCTAATCTATAATTTTGGGTCTGGTTAAAACATCACCGTTTGGCATAATACAGGACGGTTGCAAATACAGGCAAAGGGCCAAAAGTTTTGCAAATCACATCATATGAAACCAGTTAGCCTTAAACTAAACAAGAGAAAACACTCAGGGCAACAAGTGTACAGGCATTTCTTTTCATGCTGACATTACAATTTAATAATTTTGCACTTCACCAGAATGACAGTAGGGGAGGTGCAGATATATTTGCTCGGACACATCTCCTGCTTGCCAAAGTACACGTGATCTATAATAGTCACCTCAAGCCAGACTGGCTCGCTCCAGGGTTCCTGCATGTCTAAAGAGACCCCACACACACTCACATGCACAGAAAGCACTCCTATTCACTTCAACTGGACCACTTTTCTGGGACTGGAGCAGCCAACATTAGAACCAAAACTGAATGGGTGATATGTTGTAGCTTTCCTAAAAGTAAGACATTTTACTTTACAAGCTGAATAATTCATGTTAGAGTATTCACAAAAATACAATTGTTCTCCAGCCTGCTACCTTGCAACAACCAATGGGAGACGACAAGCCTCCCAGACACATTAGTGGGTGTGCATGCAGTGTGCACATGTCATGTGTTGTTGCATATCTCTGCAAGTTTCATCAGTGCTAAATTAGAGGACAGTTGTTTTGCGGACTCTCTAGTTTTCACACCAGAGAGACATAAATTTCCCCTACAGAAAGAAAGATTGCCTTTCTCTTCTTCAGAAAAGGAATTTACAGTAAAGAACATTTTTTTTCTGCCAGGGACGCATCCTCTTCTTTTTCTTATCCTCCAGGATCAAAAAATAAAAATAATAGTAGATTCCCAGGTATCATGTGCTTACATAGATCAAACAACTTTACTCCTGGGGTTAGGTTTCCTCCCCATTTGGAGGCTTTACATCACAAAGAACAAAAGGAGATTGGCCATTGACTGTTCCCCCAGTCATTTGACATTTGAGCAGTGGTTCAATTGAGCCATGCACTACCCACAGAGTTGGTGCAAAAAATCCCTGGCCTAGGTTGGTTGACTGGGAGTCCAGGCATGTTTCCCATGATAGTCCTCAAGAGACATTGGAAAAAGAAGCCAAAAGTAAATGATGGGTGCTGGCTAATAATGCTTAAGTTAATAACTTCCTCAGATTACCATTTAGTTAGCCCCTGGTCAAGGAGAACGACTTAGTGCTAAGGTCTCATGTAGGTATACCAAACATGGAGGCATTTTGTAGTCCTGAAATAGATGGTGCTCTTTTCTGCAATTCATCTGTAGCCTCAGATGTTTTTCACCACTGCCTCCACAATGTTCAATACAAAGTAGCAAACTCTGTGGGCCCCTTAGCCTTAATGTTAGATACGGCTGAGAGACAGGGCAATCAGATTGATTGCGCGCTTAGAATAGTCTTTGACAGCATCTAAAGTCTTAACTAAAGCCATAAGTAGAGTGACCCTTTTATTAGGGCAGACCTTCTACTACAGTTTGTGTCCATTCTAACAAGGTCACAAGGTTTGTAGGATCATCTAAAATGTGAACTGAGGGCAATATGACGGGGGTTCCAGTGACATCCTCTACCCCAATTGGAGGATTGGGAGAGGATGTCACTGCAAGCATCCTCATATTGCCCTCAGTTTGCGTTTTCAGTGACATCATCTTCTCCAACTGGAGGATTAGGGGAGGATGTCACCGCAAGCACTGCCATTTTGGGGAAATTCCACAAGGTTATGTCCTCAGAAATGCGTATGAAAAAAGAAGATAGCAGATTGAAGATAGAATAGAAGAGAGAAGGGGAAGAAGATACGGAAGCTGAAGTGGCAGGCAGAAGTGAAAGTTCTGCTCACCCAGAATGAACTGAGGTGAACTAATGTTTATATCTGTATTCACAGCTGCACTTGATGCACATGTCACTACCTGTCAGACCAATATGTCTTGCACTCCTCAAGATTACATCATTTCTACAGAGCAGTCAGTACAGTCAATTCATGGAAGTATGTAAAGGACATAGTACGATCTGTTTAGGGATACTTGGGGTATCCATTTTCCAGGCACTAATATCCAGGGCCGGCCCGACAATGGAGCCGAGTGGGGCAACCGCTCCAGGCGGTACTTGTGAAGAGGCGGCACTTTGCAGCCCCAAGCCCTTTTTTTTTTTAAAGCGAAAGAGAGAGAAAGGGGCGCCGAGTGGTTTTCGCTTACTAAGCTGTCAGTACCCGCTCGGCGCCCCTCTCTCCTCTGCGGCGAGTCTCCCTGTTCGGTCTCGGTGCCGGCTTGTAATGCTGAGTGCCAGAAGATTACCTCATTTCCGGTGCTCAGCATTACAAGCCGGCACCGAGACCGAACAGGGAGACTCGCCGCAGGCAGGACTGCTGAAAGGTAAGTACAAGGGGGGGGTAAGGGTAGATAATAGGGAGGGAGGGAGAGGAAGGGTAGATAATGGGGGGGCGGCGGGGGGGGAAGGGTAGATAAGGGGGGGCGGCATTTTAAAATTCGCCCCATAAGGCATTTTGCCTTGTGCCGGCCCTGCTAATACCCCCATATGGAGTGAACGGTTTATGGTTTACAGTAAGTGGGTGTAGAGTAGAGAAGTCGTAATCTTTGTGTGTGTAGCCGGGTTACAAAATTGATCAATTTTGTCTCCTCTTAAGTAATGTCTAATTAAGGTAAGAATGGTCTTAGGATACATTTTTGCTTAGCGGTAGATCCAAACATGGCCACTCAGGAGCTGGTAGTTGGTTTGAAGTATAAGAAAAGGGATTACTCTACAGAGTGAGCTCAATGTCTTTGCCTTCCCATAGGGAAAATCTGAGGTCTGCTTCTCCATGTTGAAAATCTGTATTGTTAGTAAACGGAAGAAACAATGACCTACGTTTATCTATTTCCCTGCATTGTTGCATGATTTGCCAGGCCCAGAGCCGGCCTTAGGTGTTCCGGCGCCCTGTGCGAACTACTCCTCTGGCGCCCCCCCTCACTACCCCCCCTCTGCCCCTTCAAACTACCCCCCCCTGCCCCTTCAAACTACCCCCCCTCTGCCCCTTCAAACTACCCCCCCTCTGCCCCTTCAAACTACCCCCCCTCTGCCCCTTCAAACTACCCCCCCCTCTGCCCCTTCAAACTACCCCCCCTCTGCCCCTTCAAACCGCACAGGGCGCCACACTCCAGGGGGCGCCGCCGCCGCCGCCGCCGCCGCCGCCGGGTCCTCCCCCGCCGCCACGGGGTCCTCCGCCGCCGCCACGGGGTCCTCCGCCGCCGCCGCCGCGGGGTCCTCCTCCGCTGCCGCCGCCGCGGGGTCCTCCTTCTCCGCCGCCCCCTCTGCACCTAAATGAAAACGTTGTTTTTTTTGTTGTTGGTTTTTTTAACTTTATTTAACATCGTCCATGTTAAATAAAGTTAAAAAAACCAACAACAAAAAAAACAACGTTTTCATTTAGGTGCAGAGGGGGCGGCGGAGGGGGCGGCGGAGGAGGAGGACCCCGCGGCGGCGGCAGCGGAGGAGGACCCCGCGGCGGCGGCGGCGGAGGACCCCGTGGCGGCGGCGGACCCCGTGGCGGCGGCAGCGGCGGCGGACCCGGCGGCGGCGGCGCCCCCTGGAGTGTGGCGCCCTGTGCGGTCGCACAGGTCGCACACGCCAAAGGCCGGCCCTGGCCAGGCCCTAACAGGGTTAATCAGTAATGGGTTCGAAGCACAGTGTTCTGGGATGTGTGACCTTTTGGCCTGTGGTAGGTCATTTAGAATAATGTACCGAATTAAATTCTGGTCTCTGACCTAGTCTTTTTATTCTATCGCCTGCAATACGCAATTAACTAGCTATGTTATACCATTTCAGGCTAGGTAGCTTAAAGCTCCCGTTTGTTTTTGGTTGCATTAATTTTTTAGAGATTATTTTTCCATATGAATTTTGTTAAGTTTCTTTCATACTGTTGAATTATTCTTTTTTAGAATATGTAAGGGTAGCATTTAAATGTTTTATAGCAACTGGGGAAAATATATAATTTTTATCAAATTGATTCTACCGATAATAGATAAGGGTAAATGTGAACAGGTTTCAAAGCTGTTTTGTATTTTTTGAAATACAATTGTAAAGGTAAGATCATCTAATTTAGACAGCTGTTTTGGTATCATAATACCAAGGTACATAAGCGATAAACCAGACAATTTAAAAATGCTTGGGAGTCCGCGTTTATAATGTTCTATCGCGTTCAACAATAGGGCGTCTGATTTTAAAAGATTTATTTTAAGATATTTCCAGATACTCTGGAATTGAGTGGTATGGTTCAATTCGTTGAGAACAATCATCAAATGCTCAGGGTCTGTCATAAATCATCTGAAAAAGCCACACTTCTAATCTCAACACCATGGATTTTTATTCCTTTAAAAGGCTAAGATAAAAAGGTGACAAAGGGCCAACCCTACCTGGTTGCCTGGTACCTTTTTGAAGTTGGAACAATGGGGAGTTAACATTTTTCGCTGATAGGAATGCATTCGGAGAAACACATTTCCACACTTGAATTTTTGGAATGTCTTTAAAAGAAAAGACCACGCTACTTGGTCAAACGTTTTATTGGCATCTTTGGAGAGGATAATTATTCTAGCAAGTGTAAAATCTGGAGGTAGGTCTTGACCTGGAAACAAGGTGTTACTTCACTTTGTTAATGGTAATATTATTTGGTCTCTCTGGATTTTGTAAAACTCAGAAGGGATTTATTAGCTGTAATGGTTAAAAATACAGACCATGTTCTTATAACAAGCAATACTAGCTTCTAAGTATTGGAACTCTCTGATCTAAGCTAAGCTAAGATTTAAGGTCTGAGCTAAACGATCAAAAAAGTATCTAGACCCAGTAATAAATTGTGAGGCAGCTAAATGAACTATATCATGGCAAAGCCCTCAAAATTTAAAGGGCTATTAGCCACATCTTTTGATTACACTAATTGGGTAAGTTTCCTTAGCCACAACACCTTTTTTTCATGGATTGATGTTTTTCAAGATGTTTAAATGACTATTGGCCACAGCTCATGCTTATTCTAATTGGGTGTTTCCATAGCCACAACCCCTTTGGTTTTGGATTAGATTTGTGTTTTTTCAAGACATACAAAGTAGCACACCTGCTGTATAATTGATGTATCAAGCATTGTAGCTGGCTACAATGTATTATTTCCTCTGTTCCCGATTTATATTCACATTTTGCCTAGTGATCTTAATGTTAGTTCTCGATCATGTTATCAGTGACTTCATGTAACATTAATAAAGTACTGTATATGTTTGATCCATAAGCGTCTCCATTTATTTATTTCCTTACAGGTACATACGAATATAAGCATAGTCTCCATTTATTTACCTTATTGAGGGAATAATCTAAGTAACACGGGGCTCCATAACATACCTCACATGTATTGTAACCCTTCGTGGTCTGTTATATTTATCTGAACATCCAATTAACCCAGTCCAGTGATATAAGTTTCTATATTCTTAATATTTAATTTAATTATGTCAACTACACAATATATACGGCCGTATATACAAGGTATACGGCCACATGATTGTGTATTTCATATTTGAAACATAGTGGTGTTATTAGATGGGTGCAAAGTCCACAGTTGGTACAGCTAGGAGGAAGGCTTGCTTATTTTTGAGTTAGAAATTTGTGCATCTTTTTTGAGCTCTGGTGAGTGATCTGCTAAGGAGGGTTATTTTAGGTTGGCTCTGTTTTTGGCTACGTATGAAATAATGTGGCCTATGAGGACAGCTTTGGCAGTGTAAGGACTTACCAGGAGTTGGAGCCCAGTTGCAGGAGATGGCGCACACACTTGCAAAATAACACTGCTGAGAGCGACAGGATGGAGGAATCACTTGAGCCGAAGTGTGTGCCGATAACCGTGGCTTCAGGTGAGGGAGAAGGGGTTCAGTCCATAGAGGAACTAGGTGACCACACAGCAACAATCAAAGATGTATAGAACTCCAGTGGACCACAGGTTAGAGAGCCTGACTGGATTGCTGGAGTCGTGAGCTCAAGTCCATCCAGGTCTCTTAAACGGGCAGCCACGCCTTGCTGTCTGCAGTACCCTGGGTGATGCCTGAACAAAACTGGTTGCTCTCCGTGTTGTTCATCATGTGAAACATATTCCAACAAAGCTCCTTGTAGGGTATCTTTAAAATCTGATGAGGAATAGAGGTACTGGGGCATATGTTAGTTAAAAGATACAAGTGAGGGAGGTTTAAATAAAATGGAAAGAGTTATAGGAGGATATGACTTTAATTCCAGTCTTATGAGTAGTCTTGTGTAGTAATGATGGTAAAATGACCATATATTCAGGCTGGTAAATGAATCATGTGGGTCTGAGTAGAATGTATACTCCTTCTCTGAATGTGTCCTCCAACAAACCACTAATTTCATGGTAAAACATATTAGGATTGGTGGAGCGTAACTACACAAAGGTGTATGAAGCGATTCTCTATTGAGCAACTACCCTAATAGTTTGTGCTGAACATAATATGTTAGGGTCTTATTTAGTAGAATGGCTATCCTTCTGCTTTTTTTTTTTTAAATGAAAGAGGTGGCTATACATTCCACCACCCAGTCTGGTTGTAACTTATAAGGTTTGTCTCCTGCAAGCATGCTATATGGGTTTAGCTGGATTATGTATGTCCTTAATGTTCCATGAGACCATAATCAGGTAATGCTGGAGTCCGCAGGGGGTGGTTGATCCATACCTTTAATGTGGAAAGAAACCTCTCCAAGCAAGGTGGCCACCTGCCAATTGACTAGTATAGTCAATACCGATGTTAGGTGGAGAAGGTGTGGCAGCCGTCGCTCGTGTCACAAGTCTGGAGAGACAACGAAAAGAGTAACAAATAGAATTTCTTAAAATCCAAAATAAACTATTAAAACCAAAGGACATGGAATGTACTATGAAATCACTTATTTTAAACAAAGTAACTAGTAAATCCAATGATTGGAGCTTTAACCCCCTTAAAGACCAGGCTGTTTTTTATTTTTTGCACCCTTCGTGACGAAGGCTGTTTTAACACTTTTGTGGTGCTCGTGTTTAGCGTTAATTTTCTCCTCTTTTATTTAGTGTACCCACACAAGTTATACATTTTTTTTTTCAGGACAAGAAGGGCTTTCTTCATATACCAATTTTTTGATCATATCATCTAATTTCCATTCTGCCCCATGTGCTATTTGGTACATATTTGAAGCCGGTCAATGCAATTTACCCCATCAAACCATATAATTATTTAAACTAGACACCCCAAGGTATTTCAAATGGTGATATTTTAGCCCTTTCCATGCACTGTTACCACCAGCCTTTGTCAGAACTTGTGGTATTTTATTTTGTGTTTTTATCACACAAATTCTACTTCACGTGTGAATTAACACCTCCTGGTATATGTCACTGTCAAAAAAACACCCCAATATGTGTTCGCTAACATCTCCCGAGTACAGTGATACCATGCATGGGTTTGTCTGGGGCTAAAAAGCTACATTTGGGAACTGTGCTTTGAACCTGGCCACTCCAACTTACCCCATCAAACCATTCATTTTCTTAAGTAGACACCCTTTGGGTATTTGAAATGCTAGTATTTTAACTCTTTTCATGTCAGGATTTATGGGAAGATACAGCGCTAATTTTAGCACTTGCTCAAAACCTTTATTTATTTATTTTATATTTTTGGACCTTTTTTTACATTTTTGTTGGAACTGGATGGTTCTCCTGGTGGTCTGTCTGGGTCTGACACCATCCTTATTAGGAGTTCGATGCACTCCGTGTGCCCTTTCAATTATTGGTTTCCAATCTGGTTCATCTGGGACCAAAAGATGTGGTAAGGTATTCTGGAGAAAATCCCAGAGTTGTCCTCCTGAAATTGTTTCGTGACCTATCATTTGTAAATTATTCCTTCCACTCTTGTTTTCAAAATTTCCAAGCATGTTCTCTGTCCCTTTTTGCTATTTGGTGATAGTTTGCTAAGTGAATATCTGTTTCGTAGCTGAATATACGAGTTTTTTCTTCTTGTATTCAGTCAGCTTGTAATTTGAATTCTTCCAACAAGGAATCTACAGATTTTTGGACCTTGGCCAACTTAAAGTCCATAATTGCTATTAGATGTTCCATAACTTTTTAGGCAAAGGTGTCCAGAGCCGAGTGAGATCTGTCTCCCGAGTTGTTGCTTTGTCCTTCTTAAGGGGGTGTTCACTCTGCAGTTTTACAGACATTGTTGATTGTGTTTTGGAGCAATATTTTTCCATATGCTTCAATAGTTAGTGAGAAGCAATATACATGCAGAGAAATTGTGCCTTGTTGTAGATTTTACTGGAGGGTAGGCCAGTCAATCATGTCACTATGGGTGTTTAGCTATCACCCACATCTTGACCAATGTGTCTAGGCTGTAGGCTCAGGAACATGCAAAAGATGAATGTTACCCCTGCTGTCGTGGCTCCATTGAGTGAGACAACAAACTAAAGGGGGTGAGATGTCAAATTAGGTGGCTCCTTATTTTGCTGCTCACAGTGGTTGTAATGGGATGCCTAATGGAATAGTCACCCCAAAATAATTGGTAGCTTTAACAGTCATCAAGCTTTACTATAGTGACAGGTTGTGTGACCATGCCACAATCCTTCTAGGTATGTATGAGTTTTTAATTTAGTCTTACTTGACTAATTCAATAGTGATGTGTCTAGTGGTGACAGAAATCAGTATTTAACACTGATTCCCAGAGTGATTCCCAGCCTGAACATATAGGCAGAAGAAGTGTTTTGTGCGGATGTATGTCTCTGTGTGTCTATATTCTAGCATGTTAACGTTCGGGCCATACTGTTACAAAGTGTGTCTACGTGCATGTGTACGTCAAGCAGCAATGGGGGGAAATCGTATCCTAGGCTTTGGATCTTTCTGGCATGGGTTGGGTGTTCCTTCTTTGCCCCTCTCCTTTGCTATGCAGCCCAAACATCCAGGTATTACACCTGTTCCGATGCGTTCAGCTATTTGCACCAGGAGTGCTTTGAGTCCTACTCTGATCCTGTCTTCCTCTCTTCTAACAGGGACTTTACCCTGTAACCCATCGAAGAATGGCTCGCCGATGAAGTGGAGTAATCGGGGTTGGGATCAAGTTGGTGGCGTTTTCCCTTCTGTCTTGGACAGATGTAAGGTCTCCAGGTGCTCTTTAGGTTTAGGACAGACACCCAGGAAAATCGTTCAGTCTTTTCTTTATTTCTGGGTTGATATTCCCTGCTTTGTGTTCACAGTTTGGGAATCTGACTCTCATTTCGCTATTCACATGTGTTCCAGAGTAATAGTTTAGCTCTCTCTTGTAGCTGTCTAGCACAGCATTTTTCTTACTCAAATTGGCCAGTCTTTGTTCTTTTGTTACCTACTTCTGTTAATAAGAAAACTGTATTTGGTGCATGAGTTTTTAATGTCTACTCTTTTCTATGCACCCTCTTGTTAGACAGTCTATATATATAGAAAACTCTTTGAATTCTATGGTTTTAGATATCAGGACATAAAAACAACGATCTGTTCCTTAGCAGGTCTAAAAATTAGGTAAACACAATTTTATATGAACAAAAACACATGACATATTACACTGTGTCATGATTTATTTAAAAAAATCCAAAATGTGGAAGCCATTTGTGTCATGCCACAGCATGAGTAACTGGGGCTTGGCACTGAATGGGTTAAGGGATTTAACTGAGGCTAAGTCACCTTAGATAGGAAGGGATTCCTGTGGAAGAGTGAAGGGCCAGACATCCTGTCTCCACACCCCAGGGAGATTTGTGAAAAACTAAGTACACCCTTACTGCTTCCATAGGAATAGAGATCCTAAGTAGCAGAGAGGTGCTGCTAATCAAGTGTAATTAGCTGAAGCTGAAGTTTTAGGGGTTTGCTGGTCTGGAGCATTCAGGTGTGTGTCAACACAATTCCAAGAAGAAAGACATTAGCATTAGAAGGGTTATAAAGTAATTCCCAAACAATTTAGCTTCTTAATTTTACAGTGAGAAAGATTATTCAAAAGTGGTAAACAAACAGTTGACAGTTATCCCAGGAGTGGACATCCCAGCAAATCCACCCCAAGGTCAGACTATGCAATGCTCAGAGAAAAAAAACCTAAGAGTTACATCTCAGACACTAAAGGCCTCAGTTAGCATGTTAAATGTTAAAGTTCATGAGAGTACCATTAGAAAACTACTGAACAAATACGTTTTTGGAAGGGTTGCCAGTAAAAAGCCTCTTCTCTCTAAAATGAATATGGCAGAACGGTTCAGGTTTGCAAAGTTGCATCTGAACAAGCCACAAGACTTCTAGAACAATGTCCTTTGGACAGATGAGACCTAGGTGGTCATAATGCACATCAAAATCCCCAGCATACTGGCACAAACACCTCATACCAACTGTCAAGCATAGTGGTGAAGGGGTGATGATTTGGGCTTGTTTTGCAGCCACAAATGGGAAGCTTGCAATAATTGAGTAGACTATGAACTCCACTGTATAACAAAGTATTCTAGAGTCAAATGTGATGCCATCTCTCTCCAACAGCTAAAGCTTTGCCTAAATTGGGTCTTGCAACAGGACAATGATCCCAAGCATATCAGCAAATCTACAACATGGCTGAAATGGCTGAAAAGAAAATAATCAAGGTGCTGCAATGCCCTGGTCAAAGTCCAGACCTCAACCTGATTGAAATACTGTGACCTTAAAAGAGCTGTGCATAAACAAATGCCTGCAAACCTCAATGAACTGAAGAGTAGACCATAATTCCTCCACAACTATGTGAGAGACTGATAAAGTCATACAGAAAACTATTACTTGAAGTTATTGCTGCTAAAGTTGGTTCTACAAGCTACTGAATCATAAGGTGTACTTATTTTTTCCATTTTTCACACATGGCGTCTTCATTTTGGCTTTATTCTTGTTGAATAAATCATGTACACAGAGTGCAAAGTACAGGAGAGAGATAGCATCACATTTGACTCTAGAATACTTTGTGTTATTGTTCATCTGAAGTTGTATTTACCACATTTTTAGACCTGCCAAAGAACAGATGATTGCTATGTCCTGAAATGTAAAACTTTCTTTTTCACACAACATTAACCCCTTAAGGACCGGGCTCATTTTTCGTTTTGTACCCTGTGGGACCGAGGCTGTTTTGACACTTTTGTGGTGCTTGTGTTCAGCTGTAATTTTCTCCTCACCCATTTAGTGTACCCACATAAGTTATATATTGTTTTTTTATTTTGATCGTATCATCTTATTTACTAAAAAAAAAAATAAAAAAACATGGTGAAAAATTGAAAAAAAACACATTTTATGACTTTTATTTGAAAAATCTTTTACTCACCTAAAAAAGCAAGTAAAAAAACTAGCTAAATAGATTCTACTACTTCTCCTGAGTTTAGAAATACCCAATGTTTTTATGTTTTTTTGCTGTTTTTTGTAAGTTATAGGGCAATAAGTACAATCTGCGTTTTATGATTTCCAAATCTTTTTTAACAAATCTGGTCAGTCTGCCTCCATCTCCTCTTTGGAACATCTTTGAAGCCGGTTAACTCAATTTAACCCATTCAAACCATATATTTTTGAAAACTAGACACCCCAGGGTATTCCAAATGCTGTTATTTTAACCCTTTCCATGCACCAATTATAGAATTACACTTTGTCAAACTTTGTAATAGTAATTTTTTTTAATTTTTTTTTTCACACAAATTGTACTTTAGTTATAGATATACAGGTCCTGGTATATGTCACTGTCAAACAACCCCCCAATATGTGTTCAGGAACATCTCCTGAGTACAGCGATACCCCACATGCATGGGTTTGTCAGATTGTTTGGCTGGTAAAAGGCTACTTTTGGGGCATGCGTAATCCAGGTGGTCATTTGGTCATTCTGCCACCATCTCCTCTTTGGAATATCTTTGAAGCGGGTTAACTCAATTTAACCCATTCAAACCATATATTTTTGAAAACTAGACACCCCAGGGTATTCCAAATGCTGTTATTTTAACCCTTTCCATGCACCAATTATAGAACTACACTTTGTCAAACTTTGTATACAAGTTCTGGTATATGTCACTGTCAAACAACACCCCAATATGTGTTCAGGAACATCTCCTGAGTGGGTTTGTCGGGTTGTTTGAGATTTAAAATGCCACATTTGGGAAGTGCGCTTTTTTTCTCCATTTTGGTCAGTCTGTACCTATGCCCTATCTTTGAGCTTGGCCACTCCAATTTACCCCATCAGCCATTTTTTATATATATTAGACACCCCTTGGGTAGTTGAAGTGCTTTTATTTTAACTCTTTGTTGAGATTTTTGAGAAATTTTAGCACTTGCTCAAAATAATAAACTTTATTTTTTATTTTATTTTATTTTTTTAATACTTTTTTTATTTTTTTTTACACATTTTGCTGGTACTGGATGGTTCATCTAGTGACATCACTGCATAATTATTTTTAAATGTTAGCACATTTTTTTTTATTTTTTTTTTCCATTTTTTATTTTTTTTATTTTTTTTTTGAATATTTTACTAATCACATTGTGATTTGAAAGTCTGGAGACCGTCTAGCGAACTCTTTCTTCTTTATTGTTTTTTTTCCCGGGCCGCCGCCATCTTGCTGATGGCAAAGAACACCGGCAGCTGCGGCTGTGAACGCTCTCCGGAGCGGTCACAGCCCATCCAAAGGTAAGTGTTTGGTGTCGCTGGATGCCTCCTGATCGACACCATTTAAGTTTAGGAGGCGATCGTCGATCGCCTCCTAAACGCTTTTAAAACGGGCGTCCGGGTGTTCCCCGGGGAGGGGCCGATCTCAGCGTTACTGAATGCCTCGACATCGAGGCATTACAGTAACGCCGTTTAAGCGAAGAAAGTGATCGTTGATCACTTTCTAAGCTTATTTAATTTTTTGACGGTTCAGGACCGTCAAAGGTCATTTAGTGACCTTCTTGTCATGACGGTCCTGAACCGTCGCAAAGGGGTTATATATATATATATATACCGTATTGGCTCGAATATAGGCCGCACTTTTTTCGGGGTCTAGCGCCCGACGCCCGGGACATGCAGTCCCGGGCGCCGGGCAGGCAGCGGGGTTAGGATACAGATGCCCCGCAGCGGTGCAGGGGACCTGCATCCTACTCCCCAATACGCTCAGACAGCCTCCCCTGCCAGCACTTCCCCCGGGTACCGTCCGCACGATGCGTTTTACCTCTGCCCCCCCCCCGGACTTACCGGAGCAGACTCCCGGGTGTCTTGCGGGGCCGGCGGGGGACATCTACGCAATATGCGTATACAACTTCCAGTGCCGGGACCGGAAGTTGTATTGCGTAGATGTCCCCTGCCGGCCCCGCAAGACACCAAGGAGTCAGCATGTTTTTTGGTGCTTTTTTAAAGAAAAAAACTTTTTCTTTAAAAAAGCACCAAACTTTTAGGGTGCGGCCTATATACGGGGGCGGCCTATATCCGAGCCAATACGGTATATATTTCAAGGGATCCATGTATAAAGTGGATATAGAGGCAAAAGGTGATAATTGTTGACCTTATTTGCATGCGCCTACCCAGAATCCCTTGTGGTTGTGGCAGCACCATGAGATTTTTGAGGGAACAACAAGCCTTCTGGGTTATCTGGTGTCTGTAGATGAGTGTTTAATAATGCGTCTATATACCCCTAAATTTTAGTGGAAGGGTTTTCTATCACCTTTACCCAAAATATCTTATGTAATGGTATTTCTTGGTTACCCCAAGCCTCAAGTATTAAGACAGTATCACAACCTCATGCCGATAAGTCCCATTAAGGATGAAACAGCTGTCCATGAGTGGTGATCTGGCTATTGCACCTCTTCCCGAGTTTTGTCTAAAGCCTGTCCTGTACAGCAGGCAATTACTTTCAAGAGATCCATGTATAAAGTGGATATAGAGGCAAACGGTGATAATTGTTGACCTTATTTGCATATGCCTACCCAGAATCCCTTGTGGTTGTGGCAGCATCATGAGATTTCTGAGGGAACAACAAGCCTTGTTTTTTAATATAACTCTTGAACTAGCTTTCCGATCTGGGTGCAGGGTAAGTCCCGTGGATGCAATCTGGGCAAATCCAAGGAAAGGAAAAATGTATATAGGGGATATTGCAAGAGAACCACAAAGGATTGCAAGCCAGCAAGAGGTGGGAACTAAACTAGCGCATTCCTATTCGTACAAATCCGTTTTCGGGACAAATTTTACCATTTTGGCTATTTGTCGGAGAAACAAACTAATGCAACATTGGACAAAAGAAACAAAAAACAAATGTGCGCTATACGAAAATCTTAATTAGTTCATCACCATTTTAATTCAACTTCTTCTACGTGTTTATTTCTTTTTCTCCATGACAACCGGATGGACAAATGAGATTTCTGAAAACGTTGGACAAATAACGTCCGAACAGAAGACGGAGACGAATTTTGTAGAATACAAAGAAATCCATCCCCACCCACGAAAATTACCTTTCCGCTGGCGCCCATGTCTAGTGGAAACAAAGCTTGTTTTGACTCATGGAAGTGGCATAAGATTAAGGCCAAGTCCCAGCTGCCAGAATTCCCTGGAACTCTTTCCAGCACAACTGAACATTATACAAAAAAAGGGAGGCACACACAAGACTATAAATACAATGTCCAACATAAATATACAACACAACAAGTAATCAGCATTCATAAGTGCTATTTAAAAGTGAAAAGTGAAGGCAATAACTCTCTGTCAGGAGAGGTTGCACCTCAGCCAGTGGTGTAACTACAGGGGTTGCAGCAGCTGCAACTGTGACGGGCCAATCTCTCTAGGGGGCCTGGGCAACCACGATAATGAGGCATTCAGCAACACCGAAGACCCACCCCAGGACGCACTGTAACTGCTCCATACATGTACTGCATTCAACCATGCAAGTCAATAGAGCTTATTATGGAGTTCATTATTATGAGCAATATGGAGGCAGTAGGACCAGATGTCAAACATCCAAGGTAAAAACGCGAACTTCCCGATAGCGTTGTGCTATTTCAAAACCAATTTTGTTTTGGTCACTCTGCCCATGTGCTCTTTCGGGTATCTTTGAAGATGAACAATGCCATTAACCGCATAAAACCATATAGTTTTGAAAATTAGACACCTTAAGGTATTTCAAATGCTGGTATTTTAACCCTTTCCATGCAATAATTCTACTACCACCCATTTGTAGTAATTTATTTTGTGTTTTTTTATCACTAAAATTGTGCTTCAGGTATGGATTTACACCTCCTATTATATGTCTCTTTCAAACAAGACCCCAATATGTGTTCAGCAATATCTCCCGAGTACAGTGATACCCCCATGTATGGGTTTGTCGGGTTGTTTGGGAGGTAAAACGCCACATTGAGGAAGCGTGCATTTTTTAACTTGGAACTTTTACATCTGGTCCTACTGACCCACGTCCTAATAGGGCCATCTTTGAAGCCGGCTAATTCAATTTACCCCATCAAACCATATATTTTTGAAAACTAGACACCCCAAGGTATTTCAAATGCTAGTATTTTAACCTTTTCCTTGCATAAGATTCTACCACCAGCCTTTGCCAAAGTTTATGGTAGTAATTTTTGTGTATTTTTTTCACACAAATTATACTTCAGGTATAAATCTATAGCTCCAGGTATACGTCAATATCAAACAACATCAAATGTTCAGCATCATCTCCCAAGTACAGTGTTTGGGGGTTAAAAGGCCACATTTGGGAAGTGCACCCCCCCCCTCCCATTTTGGTCGGTCTGTGCCTATGCCCTATCTTTGAGCCCGGCCTCTTCAATTTACCTCATCAAACTGTTCATTTTTTTTTATTAGACACCCCTTCAGTATTTGAAATGCTTTTACTTTAACTCTTTCCATGTCAAGATTGTTGGGAAGATACAGTGCTAATTTTAGCACTTGCTCATAATAATAATGGGGTGAGTGTTCGGTGTCGCTGAATGCTTCGCGACCGAGACATTTCAGCGACACCATTGAAGTTTAGGAGGCGATCACTGATCGCCTCCTAAACTCTTTTAAAATAGGTGTCCGCTCCCATTCAGTGTATGGCGGATGTTGACACCCCGGGGAGGGGCCACACATGGCCCCGATGCCGATCTCAGTGCTGCTGAATGCCTCAACATCGAGGCATCCTAGATCACTTTCTAAGCTTGTGTAATGAAATGACATGTCAGGCACGTCATAGGTCGTCACCTGACCAGCATCTGAAATACCTTGGGGTGTCTAGTTTTCAAAAATATATGGTATGATGGGGTAAACTGCATTGCTGGCTTTAAATAAGTTATTTTATTAGCTTTTTTGAATGAGTAAAAGATTTTTCAAATAAAAGTAAAAAAGGGTTTTATTTTCAATGTATCATTATTATTATTTATTGTTTTATAGGAAATCAAATGATGAAAGCTCTTCTTGTCCTGAAAAAAACAATATATAACTTGCGTGGATATACTAAATAGGTGAGGAGAAAATTACAGCTAACCATGCGCACGGCAAAAGTGTTAAAACAGCCTTGGTCACAAATGGTACAAAAATTTAAATAAACAGCCTAGTCCTTCAGGGGTTAATCGCGTGTGATGTGTATGTGTAAGTAGTCTGAGTGTGTGTGAGAGTGAATATGTGTGTGTTAGCATGTATTTACATATGTGTGCCAGAGTGTATGTTGGAGGGGGTGGGACAACGATGACAGAGACAGGCTGTTTGGGGCATTCACAAGCTGGCTGAAAGATGGTACATGCAGACTGTTTGAGGGCAACAGAGGTACTCGCAAGTTGTTTGGAGGCAAAAGAGGCACATGTTGCTTGGTGAAGTTGGGGGCTCTGTGGTAGTTTTCCACACTGGAGCCTTGTGGTTTCTAGTTATGCCCTTGATCTCAGCCCACTGAAGCCAGACACAGGCCTGCCTAGTCTTAACCCCTCCACACTGACTCACTTCCATTATAATATTCTAGCAAATAACTAGAAATACAAGGACTGCGTAAAAACATAACACATCCTAAAACTGTCACTACCTACCTAAAATATAAAGGGTTATATGTCAGCATTACTAATGTTACACACACATACCCTCGTGGCCTCGTTGACTGAGACAACTATTTAGCTACCAAATTAAACGCATTAAATTGGGGCTTGGGGTTTTAATCCAGCTCAGTTCTATCTCAGAAGCGATCTATAGACATCGCAATGACTTGCATAAGGCTTTAGCCCCGTCTTTATTTCAGTTAGTATTCGCACTGCGCAATGAAATCCCAATTTCGGGAGACAGTACTTTGTAATAATAGTGTATTAACTAGCGAGAGCTATCGCTCTGTATCTGTGCCCCACAACAAATACTATACTATTTGCATTACAGCGCAAGGTTAACCACGCATTCTTAGCTCACAAACTCCCCGCTCCTTCTGGCGCCATCGCTAACCACTTTGGACACACCCACAGCTTCCTTAGTAACGGATCACTGATTGGATGTACATCAGGAAGCTACGTCTGTTGGGCGTAAGCCCTGCAGTTTTGCATATGGTGTATTCGTTAGCGCGGGAAGTTCTAGTCGCACGGAACTGAACTCATGTTGTCACCATATAACATGATATATTAGCGCAGTTTCATAGATACCGCTTTTGGTTAGTTCTGTGAATTAGTTTCGGGATCTTACTGGTCTTTGGAATTGCTGCCGTCACCTCCTCTTCGTTTCGGTTCTGTTCTATGCTTTGGAAGCGGAAATCATCTGAATCGGTCAGTGTGAATTAATTAGGTGTTTATACCAAGTTTTATATATCTATATATATCTATATATATAGATTCTCTGACTTAGTCTTCAGCTCTCTGTCGGGTACCGACTTACAATTAACAAGTTATGGTGTTTTTTTGTTTCTAAATAGATTTTGTTGGGCCAGTCGTGGTGTTACAATGCCTGTATCGTTAAAGAGCATTGAAGAAGAGCTGAAAGTCTTTGATGTCCAATTTGAAGATGATGACGTCCCTGAGAAATGTAAGGAAGGGGTGTAACTTAATGAAATGTCTCTGTTGAGGGTAGTCGATAAATGGAACTGTCTCCCAACATTAATAGAGGCTGGGGCATTAAGGGAATTAAAACACACATAAGATATGCATAAATATAGGGCTGCAACTAACGAGTGTTTTCATAATCGATTAGTTGACCAATTTTTTTTTCTATTAATCGGATACCAAAATAAATGTACACTTTTCGTTTAATTAAAATAATGTAAAGAACAAACTGGGTGTTAAAAACAGCAGAATAAAAAAACTCTAAAAAATGCATTTTCTTGTTTTTATTTCCCAACCTGCCCCCCCCTTTATCCACATTTGAGCCCAGGCTTGCCACACTGCCTCCCAGATATGCCATAATGCCCTCTGATATGCCACCCCCTGATATGCCCCATTACACCTCAGACATGTGTAACATCAGCACATTGCAGCTTTTGGGATAAAATCAAGTGAGCATCTGTGAGAGAGGGAAAACTTGGTCCTCAACCCTATAACAACAATTGAGGTGCCTGGCACATCATGGGTTTAAATGAGCTTTGAAAGTGATGAACAATCGGTGCATGTTGGGTTTTTTCTAATTCAGGACAATTACATTAATATATTGTGTGGTATTTGGTCATAGTAAAATATTAGGTATTTTTTAGAATGTATTATTCGTACTAAATATTGGACTATACATCTAAAAATGTTATTTAAAAAAAAAAAAAAAAAGCTCCACCGAAATATATTCGTTGTGTGGGTGCAAAAAATATTATTAAAAAGGAGAGAATCGTGGTTAAGGAAACATCATAAAATGCTAAAGTCTCAGGTGTTTGGGCACAATGACATTCTGACTAATTAAAGTCTTTGTAGGAAGACACTCTGTAAGAGAAATATCCTTATTGCTTGTTATAGCTCTGTGACACTTACTCATGTCCAGTATTTTAGCTGAATCCCTTTGGCAACCCTAGCAGTTGACTAAGGCAGGTCAAAAGGTTGTTTTTTTTATAGAAACTCATGGTGAGGACTTTTACTTTACAGTGGTGGAACTCTGCTCAGTTCACCGTCTGAGTGAAGAAAACATGGTCAACGAATGGATGGCTTTCAGCACTACCCGTAGTTTACGGCTCACAGTTGGCAACCTCAGCCTTCTGGAACATGAGGTAAACATTGCAATTGGAAAAATAGGTAACTCTGTAAGAGGAACTATTTGGATCCTTGAGATAAAGTTATTATGTCAGAAATTTAGGGGCTTCATTGATGTTTATTAAAATTAAATGATAGATGTAATAATCAATCCACGCCCCGAATATATAAATGATCTAAAGCTGAGTCTGCAATTGATCCAAAGAGTTGTAATTGTTGGTGCAATGGATGTAGAAGCTATTTTAACTAGAATGGCCTAGGTAGCTTTTATAGGGTCAAAGGTGAACTATGAATAGAACTAATTTGTATTTTATTACTGAGTTACAGTATGCTCTAATTAATTTCCTGACGGGAATATAGTAGTGCCTGGCTACAGAATGTTAAATACATAAATAACATGACAACTGAAATAAACTGCACCATGCAACAGCATGGGCAATTATGGAAACTAAGAAAAAACTGTTCTGGGGAAACTAGGTAGTGTTTTTAGTAGAAGAGTTAATCAAATGAGCATGAATTGGGATCTTTCCTGGGTTTATACCCAAATCCCTCTTTCTTACAGCCACGCATTGATCTCCCTAAGTTCCCACTGTCTCCCTGATGTAGCTTGTGGTACCGGTAATATTCCAGAGAATGTTACCTTGGATGTCTTTTGCCTACGTTTCTGACCTTGTGCCCTATAATCATTTTTAAGGATCCCCCCCAACTGCCCTTAACTTTTGTCGTTTGTACCAACGTGTGCTATGGCCGCTGGATCATCTCCAACCCCTCCCAACAATCTGTCTACCCGGTCCGCAATATTTCAAACCCGAGCACCTTGGAGACAGCATACTGTTCAGCATTCAGGGTCCTGGCAACAGATTACCCTATCAACCTTCCTTATAATTGAATCCCCTACCACCAGCACCTGTCTAGCCACTCAGCGGAGAAGGCTACTCACCTGGCTGCTAGGTGAATCAGCCTGTCCCAGAAATGCCTCCTCTGAGCCGATCTCCCCACCATCCTCTGGCAAACATATGGGGGTGGGGTGCCTAGATGAAAACAAGCCTGCTTAGCTCTGTGGTCATTACTACCCTTTGCACAACTAACCCCATTTCCACCTCCTCTAGCAGTAGGCTCTTCTCCATGTCGCCTATATCCTTCAGTTGCCTCTTTAGATCTATAATGTTGCATTTCAACGCCGAACCTGCTCACATTTGCAACTGTGCTATGGTCCCTGGGGAACTTACTCCAAGAGCGCATACCTTTTGCAAGAAATCCAGAGTTGCATATCCTGCATGCTGATAAGTGTAAATCCCACAGTATATAATATACAAAAAAATGATGCTCTCTATTTTGCCTTTTAACACTTCTTTGTTTGAAAAGTCCTTCACTTAGGAGTTCTCCCTTGAGTTCATCCCAGCTCAGGTTTAGTCTGCTTTACATTCAGAAACGTAAATTGCCATTATTGTGGTAAACAGAGTCATATGAAACATGTTTGTAGAACTTTAAAGGGTAAGGGCACTAACAAAATCAGTTGCTAGGAAGGAAACATACAAAATGGATTTTCAACGTGATTCATAGAATTTAGACTAGGATGATACACTGATACATCTTTTACATATGCACAATAAGCAGAAGTACATCATGGATCAATATTGCATTGCTAATTGACAGAAATATAGGTATAGACACTGGAGCGGCAATATTGTTTATTAATAAAGATCAATGGCATGCTCCTGAAGTTGAATTGTAGATTGATACCAATAAAACTAGAGACTCCCAAACCACAGCCATAATCAAAATGTTACTAAAGTGTTACAACTATACAGTATATGATAGGGTGGGCCCCCACTGGTCACAATTTTGGATGCATTTCCCTAAAAAGAAAAGGATTGCAATAGGTTTAATACCTTTTTAAAAAAAGTCTGCTTTTCATGGTTCTTCTGTGAAGCTTAAAGACACAGCATTTAAATTGCAGCTGAAACATGGTGCTAGAGCCCTGCGCAGGACGGCTTTTTTAATCCCGCTCCCACTGATTTTTTTTTTGCTCGCTCCCGCAATGTGGGTGTTCCGCTCCCGCCACATTTGTGGCCAATTACGCCCACCTCCTTACCTGAACTGCGAAGTTCCCGCGCAGTCCCGCAAGGCTGCCTTCTCGCTGCTCCCTCACAGTGACTCCGTTTTGTTCCTGGCCGATGCAGGAGAGGAGACACCGTAAGGGAGCAGCGAGAAGGCAGCCTTGCGGGACTGCGCCGGATTACCGGTGTAGAGAAGTAGCTGAGCATCGCCAATTGTTCCAGTCGAGAAAAAGTCAGGTCATTTGTGAGGACTGCTGCATGGGATGTTACTGACCAAAGGACCTTATCAGCTATTTTTAACACTACACAAGAAATTTCACCAACAACCTCGCAAAAGACTGCAGAGAGATGGTTTTTTTTTTAGAGGTGCATTGTGACTGGAACGACCTGTACCTCGATTGGGTACACCCGCCAGGCGATCCTTCCTTCTCCCCATGACCACTGGGAACACAAAACTTCAACCGCCAGGCAAGGCTAGCGGAGACATCAGGAATCATAGCTCTTCGGGAACCTCGGTGGCACTGTAGTATACACAAGCAAAGCAATACAGTGCTTTACCGCCCTGACAAGGGCAGCACCAAGGCTTATCCCAATAACAGGACTCTGTATTGAGGTAAAACAGGAACTAACTTTATTATACATAAATCCAAGCAAAGTGATGAGATATTGCACTGCAATTAGTGTCCACCGTCTATAATTGGAAATACAGCCTCCAGGCGCCGCCCAAGTCACTGAAGCTTCTGACATGCATACTTTTAGGACATCAAATATAGGCAACATAACGACAAAACAAATGCTGATGTCATGTCCAGGCCTCCAATGGCAAAAACAGTTAATATATTAGTGCAAACTTGTCATCATACCGGTTCAACACCATTAATTTCAAAAGTAATGGCTGAAGAAACGGCCCATTATGTATGAAGCAGCAGGCCAGGGGGTATGTATGATTTTGCTCGTAGCGGATGCAGGTTCAACGTGCTCACAAGCTTGTACAATGTCTGCAACAACTACTTCTGCAACTATATCAGTTTTACAAAAGGTTTTGTCAACTTTTGGATTAGCAGTGGAGTTGGTCTCAGACATTAGATCACAATTTACTTCAAAGGAGTTTGCAACTTTTCATTAAATCAAAAGGTATCACTCATGAACTTGTGCACTGTATCATCAGACAACCAATTATCAGATGAAGCTTTTTGTGGCCACATTTAAGAAAGCTGTGTACAGGCTTATAAAGTAATCATTAACAACATTTGGGAAAATTGTGAATGATTTCCTATTTTGGTACCAAACACCACCTCAGGCAACTACAGGGAAGATACCTGCCAAGTTGATGTTTGAGAGATCAATACTCAGACCAAACCCAGACATAGGCCTTCCACAATGGCTGAAAGAGCACCTGTTTAATGAAGGAGATAAACGCTATCTGTCCTATTTTGGTGTGTTACTTTCAATAAAAGTGTGGTTAACACACCAATACTAACAGCAATCACTCCTATCATGCCCAGGCAACCAGTGCTAGAATCTGGGCATGAAAGGATTGTTATTGCTATTGGCAATCTTACTCATATCATGCTAAGTCAGCTAGTACATGCTAGAATCCGGGTATGCCTGGGCATGGATGCCAACATGCACTATGTACTGAAGCAGAGCATGATCCCCCTCCCTTCGGAGACTGGGCCGCAGGGCAGTATTCCAACATAACACACCTCCAAGACGACCACTGCCTTGCTAAAGAAGCTGAGGGTAAAGGTGATGGACTGGCCAAGCATGTCTCCAGACATAAACCCTATTGAGCATCTGTGGGGCATCCTCAAACGGAAGGTGGGGGAGTGTAAGGTCTCTCACATCTACCAGCTCCATGATGTCATCATGGAGGAGTGGAAGAGGACTCTAGCGTCAACCTGTGAAGCTCTGGTTTACTCCATGTCCAAGATGGTTAAGGCAGTGCTGAAAAATAATGGTGGCCACACAAAATATTGACACGTTGGGCCCAATTTGGACATTTCCACTTAGGGGTGTATTCAATTTTGTTCCCAAGTTTAAGACGTTAATGGCTGTGTGTTGTGTTTTACAGTGTTATACAGGCTGTACACGCACTACTTTACATTGTGGCAGAGTGCCATTTCTTCAATGTTGTCACATGAAAAGATATAATATATTTAGAAAAATGTGAGGGGTGTAATCACCTTTGTGAGATAGTGTGTGTGTATATATATATATATATATATATATATATATATATATATATATATATATATATATATATATATATAACAATTTTGTCCAGTTTTGGTGTGTTAATAAAAGTGTGGGATTTTTTTTAAAAGGTGGGGGTGTCATTTTTGGTTTCGGCTAAGTGAATGCTGAATTCTCGGTTTCGGTCCAGAAATTTTCATTTCGGTGCATCCCTATACTAAGCCAGGTGCTGAAGTGTTAGGCCTACACCACATCAATGTTTGGCTTAGCATATAGCGATAGGGGTTATGCTGCATTATTGTCAATGTCTGGCTCAATGTATAGTGATAGGTGTTATTCTGTACCACTGTCAATGTGTGCCTCAGTATATAGTGATAGGTGTTATGCTGTACCACCATCAATTGTTTAAGTGGGTGGGGGGCACATAAAGGATCCGCCCCAGGATTGTTATTTTATAAGTTGATATATTTATTTTATTATGCAATTCTTATGGAAAAGGAGGCTTGCTTTTTGGGATGACAATTAGTTTTTAGCTTTGAGTCACAAAGGAGTATTCGCTTGGCATGTGTGATATCAAGTGAGAGGAGTTTAAGTTCCTTGCTGTTAAATATGTTAGGATGCTACTTTAGAGAACAAAATGTGTGTGCAGAGAGGTCCAGATTCAGAGGTAGGCATTTTGGATAAAATTCCACAGAATATCCTATCTAGAAACATTGGAGTCTTCATTCTAGATGTATATTCAACCTTGATTAGTGACTTCTGAGCTTGTTGGCAACATAGCATTTCTATTTGAAGTGAATAATTGAGATGGACAAAAAGTGAACTGTTTAATCAATAATCTATGCATTGTACTGATTATATTGTAACAGCAGATTCTTTCAAATATATTTTGTTAAAGTTAGCAATATAAAACACAGATAAAAAGGGGGAGGTCTTCAGACATAAGCATTAATGATAACATAATAGTCATTAAATGTAATAGTAACAGCAGATGTAGATGAGAAAATGACTAGAAATATTTGTCATACGTTCCTTTCCATGGTAAATAGTTATCCATCCTTTTTATCCGTTAACTACATCATTGTCACCTGGTTAATTTTCTCCAATCTCTTAATCTCATAAATGCCAGTGTTTATCTTTCTCTGTTAAATTAACATTTTATTTGAGTTTTTGGTTTTAATTTAACTATGCTGCATATACTTACCCCTGACATTTATTTTCTTTAGGTTAGAGGTGTACAATGGCATATGTTACTCAATGACTTGTATGTTTGTTTTTGTGAATTAATTATACCAGATATTTCTTTTGCTGATTTTTCTTTTTCTTTCTCTCTTATATAATGTGAATATCCTAAGGCAAACTTTGTCATGGCTGGCAATTTTTCCTTTTTGGGGAAGGCAAGAGCCAATTCAAGTGAATTTGCTCATTATTTGGCTATGATGCTTTAATATTGTTAACAACAAGTCTGTTTTACTTTATGAAACATGGCTTAATTATTTAATTTGCAGGTTTTGAATAAAAAAAACATGAATCCACGGCATCATATGAAGAAAGAAAAGCACTGTGGCAACAGAGACTTTAACACTATTGAAGAGCTGTATCCTTTTCATTCACATACCCTATTTTCAGATTTAGTAGACCAAAAACATTTTAAACAAAGCATGTTAATGAATCAGTGAAGGGAACTGGCAAAGTTGCTTTACACGACAATATTGAGCATAATCAAACAGAGGGCTTTGACACCCCTTTTGCTCGATTTTTATATTTGTATACTGTTATGGTACTTAGTACCTTTTTGCAGAAAAAGCAGCGTAACATGTATTCATATGATGCACAGATCAATTTTTCTATATGTATTGTAATGCTATTAAATATCGTTAATGCTCATGTATTTGAGAAATTGTGAATTTGAATTGTGTTTTATCTTTGATGTACAATCTAAGTATTGTGGTAGAGACTGAAGAAGAGAACCTCCTGGATTCGTATTCCACACCTGCCAAGGTGAGTGTATGATAAAGAGAACAAGAATTAAGTAGGGTAATAAAGGCTGACCTAGATGGATACATTGGGTAACTGGGCTGATAAATGAAAAATGAGATTCAATGTAGACAAATGCAAAATTATGCATTTTGGGCATAATAAAAATGCAAAGTATCATTTAAATGGTGTTTCTTTGCGGAAATGTAATGAAAAAGATTTGGGAGTAATTGTAGACAATAGACTTAGCGGTAGTGCACAGTGCCAGCTAGCAGCTCAAAGGCAAATAAGACAGTGGCATGTATTAAAAGGAGAATTAACTCACGGGAGGAAGATATTATTCTGCCTCTTTACAGGTCCTTGGTAAGACCCCCACCTTGATTATGCAGTTCTATTCTGGGTGCCTTTTCTTAAAAAAAAGACATTATGGGACTAGAGGAGGGCCACAAAACTAATAAGGGGAATGGGAAGTTTTAGTTTTCAAGAGACTAGAAAAGTTACATTTGTACATATTAGAGGGAATATGATGTTATATAAATATGTACAGGGCACATACAAAGGGCTCTATAAAGACCTATTCATTAATAGAACATTACAAAAGACAACAGGTCACCCGCTAATTTAGTCTGACAGCGAAGGGGAATTTTTTTTTACAGTATGGACAATAAAAGTATGGAATTCATTGTCTGAAGAGGTGGTGCTAGCAAATACATTAGATGCCTTTAAAGGGGCCTGGATACTTTTTTTTTAATGAAGCAGAACATAGAGGGCTATGTATGATAGTATAGGAATTAATATTTATTTAGCGCTTGTTAATCCAAGGAGAAATCTGATTGCCATTTGGAGTCAAGAAGGATTTGTTTCCCCCATTGAAAGCACAATTTGAAATTGCTGACATATTGTTTTTTTGCCTTCTTTTGGATTAACAATGGTTAACAAGGAACAGGAAAAGGGTTGAGCTTTGATGGACTCAAGTCTTTTCTCAACCTAAACTACTATAACACTATTTAACCCATTCAAGAACAGGAGTTTCTACCCATTACCCTTAGTGAGCTATTTTTATTCAATCATGATCACTGTTCCCTCTAAGCTGTGCGCTTTTGAGGGAGCGCACACGATCTAACATTGTGCGCACAGTACCTAATGGGGAGCTGGGGGAGGGCGGGCAGTCCGTCCAGGGTGACGCTGGCACTCCTCCAGAGACGGACATTAATGTCCGCCGCTGGAGGAGCAAGCTCGGTTGGGGAGATCAAAAATCTCACCCAAACCGGCTTAAAATCAATCAAGGGAGCGGGAGGTCTGTTAATACAGACCTCCGATCCTGCTCCCTTGCTATGCGCGCGGCAACTGATGCTGTGCGTCGGTATTTGAAGGCAGATCCCGGCACACAGCACTGAAGCCACGCCCACCTTCTTTACTGCACCGGAAGGACAGAAGAAGAAGAAGAAGAGTCAAGAGGAAGAACGAAGAGGAGGAGGAAAAGTAACTAACAGAGGAAAGGTAGGAAAACATTATGTATATACCGTATTTGCTCGATTATAAGACGACCCCGATTATAAGACGACCCCCCAAAATCAAAATATTAATTTAGGAAAAAAACAAAAAGCCTGAATATAAGACGACCCTATAGGAAAAAAGTTTTACCAGTAAATATTAATTCATGTAAATTATTTTTTCATGTTTAATAAAAGCTATGATTGAGAAAAATATATTTTTTAAATTTCCTTTTATTTGCCAACCTGCCTCCCCCCAGTTATGCCACTCTGCCCCCAGAAATGCTTTATACCCCCCTATTTGCCACTCTGCCCCATGAGATGCCTTATACCCCTATATGCCACTCTGGCATATAGGGGGTTAAAAGGCATATCATGGGGCTGAGTGGCATATAGGGGGTTAAAATGCATTTCTGGAGGTATATAGGCATATCATGGGGCTGAGTGGCATATAGGGGGTTAAAATGCATTTCTGGAGGTCCAGAAATGCATTTTAACCTCCTATATGCCACTCAGCCCCATGATATGCCTTTTAACCCAGCATGTACTGGCTGCCTTGGCTTGATAGGAGTGTGATTGCTGTTAGCAGTTTGATATATATATCTATATCAAACTGCTAACAGCAATCACACTCCTATCAAGCCAAGGCAGCCAGTACATGCTGGAACCTGGGGATGATAGTAGTGGGATTACAGCCTCCCTATGCCATGCTACAACCCCCACCCCCCTTACACATCCATGCTATCACACACAAACACATTTAAATACTCATTCGTTCCATTAATCACACATACTTCACACATTAAACACACATTAATCACACATACTTACCCAAAAACCCTCCCCCACCCCCTTACCTGAACTGCAGATCTCTCACTCGAAGACTTCTGCAGGGGACCGGCTGTAGAGCAACTTCTCTGGCCCCGCCCCCAGAGGAGGGAGGGGGAGATAGAGCTCTGTGAGGACGCTGCAAGCTTCCTGTCCTCCTGCTTCTAACAGAAGAGACGCTGCTCGCGACCGGTAAGCAGCATGGCCCCAGCAGACATTTTTTGGGGGGTTTGAGAAGACGACCCCGATTATAAGACGAGGGGTATTTTTCAGAGCATTTGCTCTGGAAAAAACCTCGTCTTATAATCGAGCAAATACGGTATATATATATATACAATGTGTATATATATATATAATATTTGGGCTACTGAAAGTTAGGGGAGGTGGGGGTTAATTTAGGGGCAGTTATGGTTAGTGGGGTGTTTAGGGTTAATTTAGGGGCAGTTATGGTTAATTGGGTGTTTAGGGTTAATTTAGGGGCAGTTATGTTAATAGGGTGTTTAGGGTTAATTTAGGAGCAGCTGTGGTTAATGAGGTGTTTGGGGTTAATTTGAGGCAGTTGTGGTTAATGGTGTGTTTAGGGTTAATTTAGGGGATGCTGTGGTTGATGGGGTCTTTAGGGTTAATTTAGGGGATGCTGTGGTTAAGGGGGTGTTAAGGGTTAATTTAGGGGCAGTTATGGTTAATGGGGAGTTTAGGGTTAATTTAGGGGAATCTAAATCCTGGGGGCAGTGAAGTGACATATCTGGGGGTATAAGGCATATACAGTATATAAGGCATATGTGGGGAGGGCAGTGTGGCATGTCTGGGGAGGACGGAGTGGTGTATCAGGGTGTATAAGGCATATCTGGGGGTAGAGTGGCATATCTGGGGGTAGAGAAGTGGCATGTCTGGGAGGCAGGGTGGCATGTCTGGGGAGGATGGAGTGGGGATATAAGGCGTATCAGGCACAGTGGCAGATGTGGGAGGCAGCGTGGCATATGTGGGAGGCATTGTGGAGTGGCAGATGTGGGAGGCAGCATGGCGTGGCATATGTGGGGAGGGCAGGGTGGCATGTCTGGGGAGGATGGAGTGGTGTTTCAGGGGGTATAAGGCGTATCAGGCACAGTGGCATGTGGGGGGTAGAGTGGAGTGGCAGATGTGGGAGGCAGCGTGGAGTGGCAGATGTGGGAGGCAGCGTGGCGTGGCATATGTGGGAGGCAGCGTGGAGTGGCAGATGTTGGGAGGTGGTGTGGTATATGTGGGAGGCAGCGTGGAGTGCTGTGGTAGGCAGCGTGGCATATGTGGGGGGGCAGCATGGCATGTCTGGGAGGCAGCGTAGCAAGCCTGGGCTCAAATGTGCATATATTGGGGGGCTGGTTGGGAAATAAAGACAAGAAATGTATTATCAAAGTTTTTTTATTCTGCTGTTTGTATTTAACATCATTTGTTTAGTAAATTATTTTAAATAAATGAAAAATTTACATTAATTTTTTTTATCCGATTAATCGATTAATCGAAAAAATAATCGGCCAACTAATCGATTATTAAAATAATCGTTAGTTGCAGCCCTACATTTGACCCATTTCTGATAAGAATATGGGTATAATTATTTTTTTACATGGGGATTATGGGTGGAATATTATAGTTATACATGCCAAGGAACACATTTGACACATTTCTGATAAGAATATGGGAATATTATTATTTTTACATGGGGATTATGGGTTGAATATCATGGTTACAGATGCCAAGGAACAAATTTGACCTGTTTCGGATAAGAATATGGGTATACTCATTTTTTACATGGGGATTATGGGTGGAATATTATATTTACACATGCTAAGGAACACATTTGACCTGTTTTTGATAAGAATATGGCTATAAATATTTTTTTACATGGGGATTATGGGTGGAATATTATAGTTACACATGCTAAGGAACATATTTGACCCATTTCTGATAAGAATATGGCTATAAATATTTTTTTACATGGGGATTATGGGTGGAATATTATAGTTACACATGCTAAGGAACACATTTGACCCATTTCTGATAAGAATATGGGTATACTCATTTTTTTACATGGGGAATATTGCTGGAATATTATAGTTACACATGCTAAGGAACATATTTGACCTGTTTTTAATAAGAATATGGCTATAAATATTTTTTTTACATGGGGAATATGGGTGGAATATTATAGTTACACATGCTAATGAACATATTTTACCCATTTCTGACAAGAATATGGGAGTATTATTATTTTTATATGGGGATTATGGGTGGAATATTATAGTTTCACATGCTAAGGAACACATTTGACCTGTTTTTGATAAGAATATGGCTATAAATATTTTTTTACATGGGGATTATGGGTGGAATATTATAGTTACAAATGCTAAGTAACATGTTGACCCATTTCTGATAAGAATATGGGTATAATTATTTTTTTACATGGGGATTATGGGTGGAATATTATAGTTACACATGCTAAGGAACATATTTGACCCATTTCTGATAAGAATATGGGTATAATTATTTTTTTACATGGGGATTATGGTTGGAATATTATAGTTATACATGCTAAGGAACATATTTGACCCATTTCTGATAAGAATATGGGTATACTCATTTTTTTACATGGGGATTATGGGTGGAATATTATAGTTTCACATGCCAAGGAACACATTTGACACATTTCTGATAAGAATATGGGAATATTATTATTTTTACATGGGGATTATGGGTTGAATATCGTGGTTACAGATGCCAAGGAACAAATTTGACCTGTTTCGGATAAGGATATGGGTATACTCATTTTTTTACATGGGGATTATGGGTGGAATGTCATATTTACACATGCTAAGGAACACATTTGACCCATTTCTGATAAGAATATGGGAATATTATTATTTTTACATGGGATTATGGGTGGAATATTATAGTTACACAGGCTAAGGAACACATTTGACCCATTTCTGATAAGAATATGGGTATAATATTTTTTTTACATGGGGATTATGGGTGGAATATCATGGTTACACATGCTACGGAACACATTTGGCCCATTTCTGATAAGAATATGGGTATAATATTTTGTTTTATATGGGGATTATGGGTGGAATATCATGGTTACACATGTCAAAGAACACATTTGACCTGTTTCTGAAAACAATATGGGAATATTATTATTTTTACAGGGGGATTATGGGTGGAATATTATAGTTACACATGCTTATTAACATATTTGACCCATTTCTGATAAGAATATGGGTATAATATTTTTTTACATGGGGATTATGGGTGGAATATTATAGTTACACATGCTTATTAACATATTTGACCCATTTCTGATAAGAATATGGGTATAATATTTTTTTTACATGGGGAATATGGGTGGAATATCATGGTTGCAGATGCCAAGGAACAAATTTGACCCATTTTTGATAAGAATATGGGCATTTTATTATTTTTACATGGGGATTATGGGTGGAATATTATAGTTACACATGCTAAGTAACATATTTGACCCGTTTCTGATAAGAATATGAGTATAATATTTTTTTACATGGGGGATTATGGGAGGAATATCATGGCTACACATACTAAGGAACATTTGACCTGTTTCTGATAACAATATTGGTATAATTATTTGTTTTACATGGGGATTGTGGGTGAAATATTATAGTTACACATGCTAAGGAACACATTTGATCTATTTCTAAAAGAATATGGCTATAAATATTTTTTTACATGGGTATTATGGGTGGAATATCATGGTTACAGATGCCAAGGAACAAATTTGACGTTTTTCTGACAGGAATATGGGAGTATTATTATTTTTATATGGGGATTATGGGTGGAATATTATAGTTACACATGCTAAGGAACATATTTGACCTGTTTCGGATAAGAATATGGATATACTCATTTTTTTACAGGGGGATTATGGGTGGAATATTATAGTTACACATGCTAAGGAACACATTTGACCTGTTTTTGAAAAGAATATGGGTATAATTATTTTTTTACATGGGGATTATGGGTGGAATATCATGGTTACACATGCTAAGGAACATATTTGACCTGTTTCGGATAAGAATATGGGTATATTAATTTTTTTTTACTGGGGGATTATGGGTGGAATATTATAGTTACACATGCTAAGGAACACATTTGACCTGTTTTTGATAAGAATATGGGTATAATTATTTTTTAATCCCCATGTAAAAAAAATATTTATAGCCATATTCTTTTAGAAAAAGGTCAAATGTGTTCCTTAGCATGTGTAACTGTAATATTCCACCCACAATCCCCATGTAAAAAAAAAAATAATTATACCCATATTGTTATCAGAAACAGGTCAAATATGTTCCTTAGTATGTGTAGCCATGATATTCCACCCATAATCCCCATGTAAAAAAATATTATACTCATATACTTATCAGAAATGGGTCAAATATGTTACTTAGCATGTGTAACTATAATATTCCACCCATAATCCCCATGTAAAAATAATAAAATGCCCATATTCTTATCAAAAATGGGTCAAATTTGTTCCTTGGCATCTGCAGCCATGATATTCCACCCATATTCCCCATGTAAAAAAATATTATACCCATATTCTTATCAGAAATGGGTCAAATGTGTTAGTTAGCATGTGTAACTATGATATTCTGCCCATAATCCCCATGCAAAAATAATAATACTCCCATATTCCTATCGGAAAAAGGTCGAATTTGTTCCTTGGCATGTGTAACTATAGTATTCCACCCATATTCCCCATGTAAAAAAAATATTATACCCATATTCTTATCAGAAACGGGTCAAATGTGTTCCTTAGCATGTGTAACCATGATATTCCACCCATAATCACCACGTAAAAAATATTTATAGCCATATTCTTATCAAAAACAGGTCAAATATGTTCCTTAGCATGTGTAACCATGATATTCCACCCATAATCCCCATGTAAAAAAATATTTATAGCCATATTCTTATCAAAAACAGGTCAAATATGTTCCTTAGCATGTGTAAGCATGATATTCCACCCATAATCCCCATGTAAAAAAATATTTATAGCCATGTTCTTATCAAAAACAGGTCAAATATGTTCCTTAGCATGTGTAACTATATTATTCCACCCATGATCCCCATGTAAAAATAATATTACTCCCATATTACTGTCAGAAACAGGTCAAATATGTTCCTTAGTATGTGTAGCCATGATATTCCACCCATAATCCCCATGTAAAAAAATATTATACTCATATACTTATCAGAAATGGGTCAAATATGTTACTTAGCATGTGTAACTATAATATTCCACCCATAATCCCCATGTAAAAATAATAAAATGCCCATATTCTTATCAAAAATGGGTCAAATTTGTTCCTTGGCATCTGCAACCATGATATTCCACCCATATTCCCCATGTAAAAAATATTATACCCATATTCTTATCAGAAATGGGTCAAATGTGTTAGTTAGCATGTGTAACTATGATATTCTGCCCATAATCCCCATGCAAAAATAATAATACTCCCATATTCCTGTCAGAAAAAGGTCAAATTTGTTCCTTGGCATCTGTAACCATGATATTCAACCCATAATCCCCATGTAAAAATAATAATATTCCCATATTCTTATCAGAAATGGGTCAAATGTGTTCCTTGGCATGTGAAACTATAATATTCCACCCATAATCCCCATGTAAAAAAATGAGTATACCCATATTCTTAATAGAAATGGGTGAAATGTGTTCCTTTGCATGTGTATCTATAATATTCCACCCATATTCCCCATGTAAAAAATATTTATAACCATATTCTTATCAAAAACAGGTCAAATATGTTCCTTAGCATGTGTAACTATAATATTCCACCCATAATCCCCATGTAAAAAAATAATTATACCCATATTCTTATCCGAAACGGGTCAAATATGTTCCTTAGGATGTGTAACTATAATATTCCACCCATAATCCCCATGTAAAAATATTTATAGCCATATTCTTATAAAAAACAGGTCAAATGTGTTCTTTAGCATGTGTAACTATAATATTCCACCCATAATCCCCATGTAAAAAAATAATTATACCCATATTCTTATCAGAAACGGGTCAAATATGTTCCTTAGGATGTGTAACTATAATATTCCACCCATAATCCCCATGTAAAAATAAAAATACTCCCATATTCCTGTCAGAAAAAGGCCAAATTTGTTCCTTGGCATCTGTAACCATGATCTTCAACCCATAATCCAGATGTAAAAATCATAATATTCCCATATTTTTATCAGAAATGTGTCAAATGTGTTCCTTGGCATGTGAAACTCTAATATTCCACCCATAATCCCCATGTAAAAAAAATAGTATACCCATATTCTTATCAGAAATGGGTGAAATATGTTCCTTAGCATGTGTAACTCTAATATTCCACCCATAATCCCCATGTAAAAAAATTAGTATACCCATATTCTTATCAGAAATGGGTGAAATATGTTCCTTAGCATGTGTAACTATAATATTCCACCCATAATCCCCATGTAAAAATATTTATAGCCATATTCTTATAAAAAACAGGTCAAATGTGTTCTTTAGCATGTGTAACTATAATATTCCACCCATAATCCCCATGTAAAAAATAATTATACCCATATTCTTATCAGAAACGGGTCAAATATGTTCCTTAGCATGTGTAACTAATTCCACCCATAATCCCCATGTAAAAATTATAATACTCCCATATTCCTGTCAGAAAAAGGTCAAATTTGTTCCTTGGCATCTGTAACCATGATATTCAACCTATAATCCCCATGTAAAAATAATAATACTCCCATATTTTTATCAGAAATGGGTCAAATATGTTCATTAGCATGTGTAACTATAATATTCCACCCATATTCCCCATGTAAAAAAATATTTATAGCCATATTCTTATCAAAAACAGGTCAAATATGTTCCTTAGCATGTGTAACTATAATATTCCACCCATAATCCCCATGT
>NC_071096.1:20507017-20579517 GCF_027358695.1 Spea bombifrons | reverse complement strand
TATGGATGAAGGTTTGTCTAAACTATTTAAAAACCTGAGACTGGCTAATAGCTTCCTGCTGGAAGCTGCAGAAGAGGGCCTTAAGCTTTCAGCCCGTAACATGGGTTTGTCTTCCGTTGCCAGAAGGGCATTATGGCTACGTTCCTGGGCAGCAGATACTGCCTCCAAATCTACGCTATGCGATCTGCCCTTTGAAAGAACCAAACTATTCGGTTCTTCCTTGGAGGAACTGATCAGACACATGTCTGATACTAAAAAGGCACTTCCTCAGGATAGGAAAAGCAGATGGAACAAACGATACCAGTATAGACCTTCCAGGCCTTTTCAACCAGTGTTCAAGACTCAAGCCTTTCGTAAACAACACGAGAGAAAATTTCAGGAACACCCTAAGAAACCAGAGGGTAGGAAGTTCTGACGGTGTTGGAGGTCGTCTGCAATGGTTCCTACCAAAATGGAGACAAACCACAAACAATTCCTGGGTCCTCAGAATCATTGCGGACGGGTACAGGATAAAGTTTTCCAGAATTCCACGTCCTCTGTTCCTGATTTCGTTTTACCCCTCTCAGGTGAAGAACTCAGCACTGTTTGCCGAAAGCCTTACCCTTCTAAAAAAGGGTGTCATAGAGCCTGTTCCAAAGAATCAGGAGTTTCAGGGAGTTTATTCCCGTCTCTTCCTGGTCTCAAAACCGGATGGGTCCTTCCGTCCAATTCTGGATTTAAAGAGAGTCAATGCGTGTATTCCTTATCGTCACTTCAGAATGGAATCCATTCTCACGGTTACCCGCCTGTTGAGACAAGGGGACTTTATGGTTACATTAGACCTAAAAGATGCCTATCTCCATGTGCCTATCGCCATAGCCTCCAGGAATGAGTTTGTCATTTCCAGTTTACTGCTCTCCCTTTTGGCCTGTCGTCAGCTCCTCGGATCTTCACAAAGCTTTTAACTCCTGTTGCAGTGGCTTTACGGAAAGAGGGGGTCACAGTCGTCCCTTATCTAGACGATTGGCTGCTAAAAGCAAGTTCTTCTCAGGAGCTCCAGGCACATCTCAGCTTTACGACCCGATGCTTGGGGGAACACGGCTGGATCATAAACCACAAAAAGTCCAACCTGATTCCAACTACGAAGATCCAGTTTCTGGGGCTCATAGTGGATTCCGTCTCTTCGAGACTTTATCTCCCGCGCTCCAAGATCAAGAAGATAAAGAATCAGGTTTCCTTTCTGCAACAAAATCCAACCCTTCCCTTCAGGTTGGCTATGAGTATCCTGGGCAGTCTTACAGCGTGTATTCCGGCAGTAAGCTGGTCCAAAGCACAGTTGAGACCCCTGCAATGGGACATCCTACAACAGTGGTCCAGGAGACCGGAGGAGCTGGATGTCACCTTCACGGTGTCCAGGGAGGTTTTACTCCGGCTGAATTGGTGGAAAGGGAAGGGGCGCCTCACCCAAGGGCGATCTTTTCTACCACGTCATTGGGTCACCCTCACCACGGATGCCTCCAAGGTAGGCTGGGGAGCTCATCTACTCGACCTCTGCAGTCAGGGCAGCTGGTCCTTAATCTATCAAGCCCAATCATCAAACTTTCGGGAACTGAAAGCTGTGTTCCTGGCACTCAAGACCTTCAGTCCAAGATTACGGGGGAAAGCTGTGAGAATCCAGTCCGACAATGCCACCACAGTCTCATATATAAACAGACAGGGTGGCACCCGAATTCCAAGACTACAGGACCTTTCAGACCATCTCATGCGCTGGGCCCAAAGAAACCTGGAGGATTTAGCAGCGACACATATCAAAGGAGTAGACAACAGTCTGGCAGACGATCTCAGCAGATCTCGTTGCTCCCAAGCAAACTGGTCCCTGGACAAGAGCATTTTTTCTCTCCTAGTTCAAAGATTCGGCCTGCCAGATATAGACCTTATGGCGACCAGACAAAACAGGAAATTACCAGTTTTCGCCTCCCTTTACAGGCAGGACAATCCTCCCCTGCTAGACGGAATGTCAGTGGTTTGGTCTTTCAAGATGGCTTATGTGTTTCCTCCAGTAGCCATGATTCCTCGGATCCTCCTAAAGATTCGGGTAGACAGAGCCAGGGTTTTAGCTATTCTCCCTTATTGGCCGAATCGAAGTTGGTTTTCGGAGCTGCTCAGTATGGCGATTTCAGTATGGGAGCTGCCAGTTTCCTCCCATCTTCTGGAAAACAAGAACCTGTCCAGGGATGTTCTTCTGCAGTTCAGATTGACGGCCTGGCTGCTGCAAGGATGATCCGCCGGAGCAGAGGCATTTCCAATTCTATGTCAGAGATCCTCCTGGGTTCAGTACGAAGATCTACGTCCACTATTTATCTTCGAGTCTGGAATAAATTTCTCCACTGGTGTGTCTCCAAAGGTTTGGATTTCTCTTCTCCCCCCACAAGTTCTGTTCTGGACTTTTTGCAGGAAGGTTTTTCAGCGGGTCTCAGTCTCTACGCTTAAGGGACAGGTTTCAGCCCTGAGTCATTTTCTCCTGTCTGAGTTGGCGTCCCAAGTTCTCGTCAGGCGTTTCTTTAAGACTGCCATCATTCAACGGCCTCCCAGACGTTCGCATTTTCCCTCCTGGGATTTGTCATTGGTCCTCCAAACACTCTGCTCTGAACCGTTCGAACCTTTGGAAGAGGTATCTCCTAAAATTTTTATCCCTCAAGACGGCTTTTTTGGTAGCCATTACCTCAGCGAGGAGGGTCAGTGAACTTCAGGCTCTTTCTGCGGCTCCAGAATTTACTATTTTCCACCAAGATAAAGTCGTCCTGTATGTTAAACCTTCTTTTTTGCCCAAGGTTATCTCTGAATCTAATGTCAATCAGCCATTAATTTTACCCTCTTTCTTCCCATCTCCTTCAACTCCGGAAGAATCACTCTGGCACACTTTAGACGTCCGCAGAGCTCTACGAATTTATATAGACCGCACTGCTTTTTTCCGCGCTATGGATCAATTGTTTGTTAATTATTTTGGTAGATCTACAGGCAATGCGGCCTCCAAGCACTCGATGGCTTTCCAACACTATTCGCTTAACCTACTCTCTCAGCGGTCAGGTTCTTTCATCCCACGTTACTGCTCACTCCACCAGAGCTATGGCTACATCCTGGGCTGAAAGGTCTTCGGCATCTCCAGAAGAAATATGCAAAGCAGCTACTTGGTCTTCCTTTCACACGTTTATCAAGCATTACCGGCTAGACATCTTCTCCTCCTCTGATGCTGACTTTGGGCGTAAGGTGCTGCAGGCAGTTACCTCGTGACCGTTTTCCCCACCCAGAGGGGGTCATCTTGCTATATCACCGTGGTACTGACACAATACGACAGGAAAAATAGTAATTTTACTTACCGTAAATTCTTTTTTCCTTAGTGTAGTGTCAGTACATATATCCCTCCCTGTGCGTTTTGTATTAAAATTATTTTTTGCAAGCTATCTTGTGTTTCTTGGTACTTTCTGGAGGTATTGGGGTTGCCGGGGCTCTTATAGGGAGGAGTAGGAGGGGTTAGGAGGTATCTTAACCTCTTCGGTTCTAGGTCCTTGTCCCTAGGAAGAGCGACACCCCGTGGTACTGACACTACACTAAGGAAAAAAGAATTTACGGTAAGTAAAATTACTATTTTTCTTTACAAACTCCTGTGGAATCTTCCTTTTGCGCTTGGGAGGGTTTATTCTATAATCTGTGCAGATATTCCTGTATACAATGCCAGCTACTTGGTTATGCCATTCAGTGTATGCTGTGTTGGACTGTCTCAGAAGCCTCTCTACATAGTCTGGACCTTGGTTCTTGTCTATGGATCTGGTCCATAGTTCCTGCTTTTGTGCTGCCATTATTATGTCTCAATCCTGTCATGCAAAGTTAGCCAGTACATGCTGGAATCTAATTATACCAGGGCATGATAGGAGTGTGATTGCTGTTAATATATATATATATATATATATGTTGTTGCATTTTCTTGTCTGTTTTTGGTCTTAACCATTTTTACTAAAAGTAACACACCAACATCAATAACATTATATTATATCTAGACACATAGACACATATATAGACACATATAATATATAGACACATATATATTAGGGCTGCAACAACTAATCGATAAAATCGATAATAATCGATAATGAAATCGAACGAATTTCATTATCGATTAGTTGAATCGATTATCGATTATAAAATGAGGGTTTTTTCAGAGCAAACACTCTGAAAATACCCCTCATTATATAATCCGTTTAGTCTGACTCACAGCAGAAGCTCCTACTTACCAGGCCCTCCCTGTAATCACTGTGACAACTGGCCCCGCTCCTTCCTTATCCCAGAAGGCCAGAACCACATGGCTGTGACACTCATCTAACTGTAAGTATAAAATTAATATTTGGGCTACTGAAAGTTAGGGGCAGCTATGGTTAATGGGGTGTTTAGGGTTAATTTAGGGGCAGTTATGGTTAATGGGGTGTTTAGGGGCAGCTATGGTTAATGGGGTGTTCAGGGGTAATTTAGGGGCAGCTATGGTCAATGGAGTGTTTAGGGTTAATTTAGGAGCAGCTGTGGTTAATGGGGTGTTTAGGGTTAATTTAGGGGCTGTTGTGGTTGACAGGGTCTTTAGGGTTAATTTAGGGGATGCTGTGGTTAATGGGGTGTTTAGGGTTAATTTAGGGGCAGTTATGGTTAATGGGGTGTTTTGTTTTGATGGGGTATTTAGAGTTAATTTAGGGGTAGTTATGGTTAATGGGGTGTTTAGGGTTAATTTAATGATGAGGACTAAGGGTTAATTTGATTAATTTAATAAAGTTAACTTAAGGTGCAGTTAGAGATAATGGGGGGGCAAACTAAGGGGAATCTAAATCCTGGGGGCCGTAAAGATTAACCCAGTACTTATTTAAAAAAGTATAGTGTCAGTGTGCTGTGAACGGGTCTGTGACTCTATGAGGGCACTATGAGATATGTGGGATGCAGCGTGGAGTGGTATATGTGGGATGCAGCGTGGAGTGGTATATGTGGGATTCAGCGTGGAGTGGCATATGTGGGAGGCAGCGTGGAGTGGTATATGTGGGAGGCAGCGTGGCATGTGTGGGAGGCAGCGTGGAGTGGTATATGTGGGAGGCAGCATGGAGTGGTATATGTGGGAGGCAGCGTGGTATGTGTGGGAGGCAGCGTGGAGTGGTATGTGTGGGAGGCAGCATGGAGTGGTATGTGTGGGAGGCAGCGTGGAGTGGCATATGTGGGAGGCAGCGTGGAGTGGCATATGTGGGAGGCAGCGTGGAGTGGCATATGTGGGAGGCAGCGTGGAGTGGCATATGTGGGAGGCAGCGTGGAGTGGCATATGTGGGAGGCAGCGTGGAGTGGCATATGTGGGAGGCAGCGTGGCGTGGTATATGTGGGAGGCAGCGTGGAGTGGCATGTCTGGGAGGCAGCGTGGCATGTCGGGAGGCAGCGTGGCAAGCCTGGGCTCAAATGTGCATAAATTGGGGGGGGGCTGGCTGGGAAATACAGACAAGAAATGCATTTCATCAAAGTTTTTTTTATTCTGCTGTTTGTATTTAACATCATTTGTTTATTAAATTATTTAAAATAAATGAAAAATTTACATTTTTTTTATCCGATTAATCGACAAAATAATCGGCCAACTAATCGATTATGAAAATAATCGTTAGTTGCAGCCCTAATATATATATATATATATATATATATATATATATATATATATATATATATATATATATATATATATATATATATTTTATATTATATTATATATATCTCCGCAATCACACTCCTATCATGCCCAGGCAGCCAGCACATGCTAGAACCTGGGCATAATAGGAGTATGATTACACGCTCCCTATGCCACCCCCCCCACACACACACACTCATATACTCATTAATTTACAGATGCTAATTCATTCCCTTTAATCACACATACTTGCTCATACACCCTCCCCCACTACTGCAGGGGCCCTGCTGCTTCCTCTGGAACAACTTCTCTGGCCACGCCCCCAGGGGAAAAAGGAACGGAGCAGAGACATGTGATGTGCATTCATGTGACTCCGCTGGGTTCCTGCTCGCAAGATGCCGCTTGCAATAATGCCCTTTTCGGCCAATATATTTCGGTGCGTCTCTAGTCTGTGCGCATCGCACGGACACCCCCGAGGAGGATCTGGGTCCCCTGCAGCGCTGCTGGGATCTGGATCTTAGTGTTATCTGACCTCTATTTGAGGTTGGATTATAAAACAACCATAAAAAAAAAAAAACATTGGCTCTGAAAAAAACCCTCATCTTATCATTGATAAAATTGATTCAACTAATCGATAATGAAATTTGGTGGCAACTATTTTTATCATCAATTTTATAGATTAGTTGTTGCAGCCCTAGTCACTTGTGCTAGATGCTTTGAGTTGCCTTACAAACTTTCATTGGGCGACGCGGTGCTGAAAACTTGAGCAACCTCTTGGTGCCCCTCTCCTCCGCGTCTAGCGCTTCCTCCGGGCTGCAAAAAAAAAAAAAAACGTTTCAATTGGGGCCCCCCCCGCCAACACCACTGTGAGCAGTCTGCAGCCCCGCGTGACACTCATTTGCACCCCTGGTCTAGACTTTCAATCTTGGATGACTGCTCGGTCTATGAGCAACTGGTGCTTGGAGCTTTTGGTGCTGTTCCCAATGTCCTTCTGAGCTGTGCCTGTGTACTGGCCCATGTGGTCCTGTATCTTGGCGAGTATAATACCTCATAGGCCCTTCCATGTTGTGGGAAGGCAGGTTATTGGTTGGTAGTTTGAAGGTGTGGTACCCTTAGAATCTTTAATTATAAGCACTGTGCTTCCTTGTGTTAGCCAGTCTGGGTAGGAGTCTGTTGCTAGCAGATGGTTCATCTGTGCTGCCAGGTGTTCATATGCTGCTATCGGTTTCTTCAGCCAGTAGAAATGGACCATGTCTGGGCCAGGTGCTGTCCAGCTATTCATGTTATTGACTCACTGTTCGATGTCTGCAACTGTTGGTGGTGACTGGTTCCATCCTTCGGATTAGGGCTGCAACAACTAATCGATAATAATTGATAATGATAATCGTTGCCAACAAATTTCATTATCTATTAGTTGAATCGATTTTTATCGATTTATAAAATGAGGGTTTTTTCAGCGCAAATGCTCTGGAAAAAATACCCCTTGTTTAACCCCTTCAGGATCGGGACGTACCTGGTACTTCCTGGTTATGTCACCAATAGACCGAGACGTTCCAGGTACGTCATCCCCAAAAACCGCCCCCACATCGCCGTGATCGTGGGGGCGCTGCTGCTGCTGACCAGCACAGCCACTCCGAGCCCACCCCCGGGTCTGTGATCACTCCCATGGAGTGATTCTGTAGGCTGAAAACGCGATTGCAGAAAAACCTGCAATTGCGGTTTTTTTTTTTTGTTTTTTTTTTTCAAAATCGTGTTTTCAGCTGCCACAGCTTCAGGAAAGGGGGTTTAGTGTGATTGGGTCCCCACACAAGTGTGGGGACCTGACACAACATCCCCCTGCTGCCTGATCGCTCCATGAGAGCAACGTTAATTCCCATTTTGTACGGGGCTCTGCTGCAGACCAGCAACAGCAAAAAGGAGCCCCCACAAGCCCTTTGACTCCTGTAGGCCAGGACAAGTTAATGAATATATTTTTGGATAATTTTTTCTCATTGGTTCAATATGTGTACGATTTGTATGTATACAAAACTGTAAAAAAATAAATAAAAAAAAATGCGTTTTTTTCTTAATTTTTTCCCTACTTTTTCCTATTTATTTCAAACAAAACAATGTACTACCCAGCTTAATATGGTTTCAAATGAAAGCCCTACTTGTGCTGAAAAAAACAATATATGATTTGTGTGGGAGCACTAATTGATAAGAGAGAAATTACAGTTGAAGAAAGACATGGCAAAAACGGCTCCAGTCCTTTAGCGACACCTTAGTATCAAATCCCGGTCCTGAAGGGGTTAATAATCTGTTTCAGTGTGACTCACAGCAGTTACTACTCACAGTCCCTCCTTTCAGTCACACTGAAGATTGGCCCTGCCCATTCCCTATAGTGTCCACATTGCTGTGACACTCATCTAACTGAGTATAAAATTTATATTTGGGTTGCTTAAAGTTAGTGGAGGTGGGGGTTAATTTAGGGGCAGTTATGGTTTGATGGGGTGTTTAGGGTTAATTTAATGCCGAGGACTGAGGGTTAATTGAATTAGTTTAATAAAGTTAACTTAAGGTGCAGTTAGAGGTAAAGGGGGGCAAGCTAAGGGGAATCTAAATCCTGGGGGCAGTGAAGATTAATCCTGTACTTATTTATAAAAGTATTGTCAGCGTGATGCGAACGAGTCTGTAAATCTGAGTGCACTATGGCATATCTGGGGGATATAAGGCATATCTGTGGAGGAGGGAGTGGCATATCTGGGGGTATAAGGTATACTGGGGCACAAGGCATATCAGGGGGCACCGGGCATTAGGGGGTATAAGGCATGTAGGGTATATAAGGCATATCTGGGAGGTAGTGTGGCAAGCCTGGGCTAAGATGTGCATATCTGGGAGGGCAGGTTGGGAAATAAAAACAAGAAATGCATTTTTATCAAAGTTTTTTTTTTTTTATTCTGCCGTTTGTTTTTAACATCCAGTTATTTTAAATAAATGAAAAATTGACTTTTTTTTTTTTTTATCCTGATTAATTGGCCAACTAATCGATTATGAAAATAATCGTTAGTTGCAGCCCTACTTCAGATGGAGTTAGGCCCTTGTATTTCCAGTAGGTGACCCTTGTTTTTAATCTGATTTATGGGGGTAGTAGCGATGATTGTGAGGCATCTTTTGTCATCTTCTAGCATACTAGGCAATGAGCCTTGGTAATATAATATGTTATATTTCTGAAGGCACTGTCCTCTTTTGATGTCATGGCTTATGTAGTTCTATTTAGTAATTTTTACTCTTTTATGTTTTTAGCCTCCAGGGGTCACCAGAGGAGGTATCAGGAAGTTTCTAAATACACATGCATTCTTTGTTATTTAAGTATAACAGAACCCAAACCAAGTACCATTACACTTAATTTATGGGCTAGAGCAAGCAATGGGTGATCACAGACTGATCAGCCATAGGACAAATCTGTACATGTTTTGTAGGATATACTACATCCCATAGCATGAACAGGTTAATGACAAAATTAATTTGGTTTTATACTATTGTCATGCTAACAACTCCTTTTAACCCCCTTACAACAAAGCCCGTAGGCTAACAGTTGCACTTTACAATTTAACAAACTGATATTGTACCCCATTCCTTTTTCCCATTCGTATAGGGATCACAGAAGCGCATTTTATCCACACCAGAAAATCCTCAATCCAAACGGATTTCATCTATAAATCGAAGCCCCCACCTTCTGTTCTCTCCTGCCAGCTTTTCACCCAGGTATTTCACTGGTCTTTACCTGTCTCTGTAAAAACATTCAGTAAGATATACTTTCACTTCATTTTCTTTAAATTCAGTGCCTTCCTAAATTATTTTGAGACGTTTATTATATTGTGTTCTCATCAGGACAACACAATCCAAACTTCAAATTTTGCAAGGAGTATCATTCAGCGCGGATTTTTTAATATATATATATATATATATGTACGTGTGTGTGTGTGTACTACATGTCTAATTCAATTGGTTGTGATTATCTGTGTTCTATATAAGAACTATAAGAATACAAAATAACAGACTTTTCTATTCCATAGTCTATACTACTGGTGATAATTGTTTTGTGTGCAATGGAATGTAAAAAGGGCATGCACAGATAATTTAGACATCAGAGTTGTGTGCTCAGAGTTCAGAGCTGAATTGGGAAAATTAGGATATTACATTAATCCCTTCAATCCCAGGGGTTTTTGGTACCTTCTGTTACATCAGATCAGGGGGAGTGCAGGCTGATCTCCTGTGCAAGAAGGGCTGGACGTACTGGTACGTCCATAGGGGACTGAAGGGGTTACTGTAGTAAGTATAAAATGCTGGTGCACAGAAAGGGGAAGAGTTTAGGGCTGCAACTACCGTATTTGCTCGATTATAAGACAAGGTTTTTTTCAGAGGAAATGCTCTGAAAAAAACCCTCGTCTTCTAATCGGGGTCGTCTTCTAATTAGACCTCAAATAGAGGTCTGATTAGGAGACTAAGATCCAGATCCCCCGCACCGCTGCAGGGGACCTGGATCCTCCTGTCTCACCCCCCCCCCCCCCATCATACACACACTTACCGGTGCTTCCTGCTGTGTTGCCGGGGCAGCGGGTTGACGTCTACGCGATCCGCGTAGACAACGTCCGCTGCAGCCGGAAGGAGGTGTGGCTAGCAGCGGGGGTTGTCTGCGTCCGTCGCGTAGACCTTCCCCGACTGTCAGAGATCAGAGCTCCCCTCACCGGTGCGGGGAACTCTGATCTCTGACAGCCGGGGAAAGTATACGCGACGGACGCATACAAACCCCCGCTGCCAACTCCACCTCCTTCCGGCTGCAGCGGAAGGCGACGTCAACCCGCTGCCCCGGCTGGAAGCACCGGTGTGAGAGGGGTGAGAGAGAGTGTGTGTGTGTGTTAGTTAAATGGGGGTATAGGGTGTGTGTGTTAAATGGGGGCATAGGGCATTTAATAGAGCACTCTGCCTCCTGAAATGCCTTATACCTCCCTATATGGCACTCTGCCCCATAATATGCCTTTTAACCCCCTAAATGCCAGAGTGGCATATAGGGGTATAAGGCATTTCTGGAGGCAGAGTGCTCTATACAATGCCTTTTAACTCCCTTAATGCCACTCTGCCTCCTGAAATGCCTTATACCTCCCTATATGCCACCCTGCCCCATAATATGCATTTTAACCCCCTAAATGCCAGAATGGGATATAGGGGTATAAGGCATTTCTGGAGGCAGAGTGGCACATAGGGGGTCAAAAGGCATACCATGGGGCACAGTGGCATATAGAGGGTTAAAAGGCATATCATGGGCCACAGTGCCATATTGGAGTGGCAAGCCTGGAGGCAGATGTGCGTAACCGGGGGACAGGTTGGAAAATACAAGAAATAAAAACAAAATATTTTTCTCAATCATAGCTTTTATTAAAAAAAATAGTTTACATGAATTAACATTTACTGGTAAAACTTTTTTCCTTTGGGGTCGTTTTATATTCAGGCTTTTTCTTTTTTTCCTAAGTTAATATTCAGATTTTGGGGGGTCGTCTTATCGAGCAAATACGGTATTTTCATAATCTATTAGTTGGGCAATTATTTTTTTGATTAATTGGATAAAAACCAATATGCATTTTTTTGTTTAAAATAATTTAATGAACACACTGGGTGTTAAAAACAGAATAAAAAACGTAATATTTACATTGACATGTCATTGTACTTTGTGCATACAACACTTTTATCTCTTTATTAAAATGTATTACTCTAATCGCCTTCTTAGAGTATTGCTATGGCATAATAAGCTATATTTTACAAGAACCCAAACACAATTTCTCAAACTAGATTTTAATACCTAAAAAGTTTTAGTGGTAAATATTAATTTACATGTAAACTATTTTTTCGTATTGAATAAAAACTATGATTGAGAAAAATGCATGTCTTGTTTTTATTTGCCAATCTGCCCCCAGATAGGCCACTCTGCCGCCCAGACATGCCAATGCATCCCCAGACTCCCTGGTGTCTAGTGGGGGCAGCCAGTGAACGTCTGCTTGATATGTGTAGACAACCTCTGCTGCTGCCGACCACTTCGGCCGGGGCTTCTGTGACGGAGCACCGGAAGGTCATGTCATGCCGGGCAGCAGCAGCGGTTATCTGCGCGCATTGCGCAGACGTCCATCGACTTCCAGAGAAGGAGGATCCAGGTCCCCTTCAGCACTGTGGGGATCTGGAGCTTAGTCTTATAGTCAGACCTCTATTTGAGTGAGTATTTTTTTTGAGGGGGGGGGATTTTTCAGAGTATTTGTTCTGAAAAAAAAAACATCTTATATTCAAATAAATCCAGCTAATCAATAGTGAAAATCATTGACAACGAGTTTCATCATCGATTATCAAGTTTATGGATTGGTTGTTGCTGCCCTAAAAGAGTAGAGTATCTCCTAATAGTGTTTCATATAATGCCAATTTATTTACATAAGCAACAGTCATGTAAAAAAAATCTACAGAGAAATCTCACTAACTTAACTCTGTATTATCACACAGGGCCATTTAAGATAATTCTTAGATGGTGTGAAGAGAAGTGAGAATAGCTGAGTACTGGAAATTAGTTCACAAATTTAGTATAAGAGAAATATTGTTATTATGAGGAAAATTTTATGAAAAAAAGCTTTTTATAGTTAACCGTTATCATACATAGCTTTATTATTATTATCTTTTATTAATGGAGAATGTATGTGTATATATACATACTCACTGGTCACTTTATTAGGTACACCTTGCTAGTACAGGGTTGGACTCCCCTTTTGCCTTCAGAACTGCCTTCATTCTTCATGGCATACTTTCTAGAAGGTGCTGGAAACATTCCTCAGAGATTTTGGTCCATATGGACATGATGGCATCACGCAGTTACTGCAGATTTGTCGGCTGCACATCCATGATGCGAATCTCCCGTTCCACCACATCCCAAAGGTGCTCTGTTGGATTGAGATCTGGTGACTGTGGAGGCCATTGGAGTACTGTTAACTCATTGTCATGTTTAAGAAAACAGTCTGAGATGATGTGAGCTTTGTGACATGGTGCATTATCCTGCTGGAAGTAGCCATCAGAAGATGGGTACACTGTGGTTATAAAGGGATGGACATGGTTAGCAACAAGACTCTGGTAGGTTGTCGCGTTTAAACGATGCTCAGTTGGTACTAAGGGGCCCACAGAGTGCCAAGAAAATGTCCTCCACACCATAACACCACCAGCCTGAACCGCTGATACAAAGCAGGATGGATCCATGCTTTCATGTTGTTTCCGCCAAAGTCTGATCCTGCCATCTAAATGTCGTAGCTGGAATTGAGACTCATCAGACCAGGCAACGTTCTTCCAGTCTTCCATTGTCAAATGTTGAGGACCTTGTCTGAATTATAGCCTCAGTTTCCTGTTCTTAGCTGACAGGAGTGGCACCCGGTGTGGTCTTCTGCTCCTTTAGCCCATGTGCTTCGAGGTTTGACATGGTGTGCATTCAGGGATGGTATTCTGCATACCTTGGTTGTAACAAGTGGTTATTTGAAGTTACTGTTTCTGTCATCTTGAGCCAGTCTGCCTGTTCTCCTCTGACTTCTGACATCAACAAGGCATTTTCGTCCACACAACTGCTGCTTACTGGATGTTTTCCGGACCATTCTGTGTAAACCCTAGAGATGATTGTGCGTGAAAATCCCAGTAGATCAGCAGTTTCTGAAATACTCAGACCAGCCCATCTCTCACCAACAACCATGCCACGTTCAAAGTCATTTAAATCCCCTTTCTCTTCCATTCTGAGTTTGAACTTCAGCAAGTTGTCTTGACCATGTCTACATGCCTTGTGATTGCCATGTGATTGTCTAATTAGATATTTGTATTAAGCAATTGAACATGTGTACCTAATAAAGTGGCCAGCGTGTGTATATATGTATAATTATTCACAGGGGTATAAATATTAGGTAAAACATCGGCCACATTTTGTTAGTTATTCATCACAATGGTTAAGACTAGGGCTGAAACTAATCGATAAAATCGATAATTAAAAATCGATTTTTATCGATTACAAAAAGGTTTTTTTTCCAGAGCAAATGCTCTGAAAAACTCCCCTCCTTATATAATCCGACCTCAAACAGAGATCGGATTATAACATTAGAATCCAGATCCCCCGCAACGCTGCAGGGGACCTGGATTTCCCTCACTGTCAGCCGGTGGGTGTCCGTGCGATGCGCACAGACAACTTCCGCCTCTCCCCTCCACTTCCGCTCCTGCGATGCAGCATCGCATGATGTAGAAGCCCCAGTGGAAGTGGAGGGGAGTAACATAGACTTTCTGTGTGCAGGTCTCCTGCAGAGGATCATCCTCTGTCAGCTGGTGGGGTCTGCGCGATGCGCACGGACAGCCTCCGTTACTCCCCTTCACTTACGCTGAGGCTTGTATGAAGCTCCAGTGAAAGTGCCTGTCAGCAACAGAGGTTCACAAAACACTAGGGAGCCACGCTCCCATACACCACTCTGGCCCCTCCCCCTCCCATACACCACTCTGCCTCTCTACCCGGCTCCCTGGTGTCTTGTGAACCTCCGTTGCTGGGAGGAGGCAGTGGTGTATGGGAGGGGTATAATGAATTTCAGGGTAGCAGAGCTGTGTATGGGGGTGTAATGAATGTCAGGGAGGCAGAGTGGCATATCTGGGGGAGTTAGAGTGGTGTATGGGGGGTATAATAAATTTCAGAGTGGCATATCTGGGGGAGGCAGAGTGGTGAATCAGGGAATATAATGCATTTCAGGGTGGTGCAGGGAATTTATAGGGGACGGAGTGGCATATCAGGGTGCACAGTGGCATATAGGGAGGTATAAGGCATAAATGGAGGCGAGTGGCATATTGGAAGTTATAAGGCAAATCAGTGGCATATAGACTTTGTCTTCTGCTGCTGTTCCTAAACGCTTCCTGTTTCCAATAATACCACTTCGTGATCGTAGACTATCTAGCAGGGTTTAAATTTCACAAACTGACTTATTGCAAAGATAGCATTCTATCGCAGTACCGTGGTTCAATTAACTGAGCTCTTAACGCCTTAACATCCATTGACGGGTCAGACATGTCACGCAAAAACAGTCACTTAACGACAAATGACATGCCTGAAACGTCATTTCATTAAATAAGCTTAGAAAGTGATCTACAATCACTTTCTTCGCTTAAACAGTGTTGCTGTAATGCCTCACCCCAAGACGCGTTGTGACTCCTCCGGAGAGAGGTGACACAACTGCCACTGCGAGAGATTTTGCTTGCAAGGTGGTGGCGCATCCTTAAAAAAAAAAATAAATAAATAAAAGTTCGCCAGAGGGTCTCCAGACCCTCTAGAGCAGCGGTCCCCTGCGGGGGGGTGTTTTGCGTTTGGTTCAAGTGCATTACATTTATTGTGCATTTTACTTCTATTATTATTCAATTTAAAATATAAGGAAATATATTTGCAGCTTCTCTGGTTGTCTTTCCATCCATAAAAAGCACATAAAATTGTCCCCCCCCAGATATGACACTCTGCTCCCCTGATATGCTTTATGCCCCCCCCAGATATGCTTTATGCTCCCCTGATATGAGACTCTGCTCCCCTAGATATGCCACTCTGTCCCCTGATATGCTTTATGCCCGCCTGCAGGGGTATCCTCATCTCTGGCAGCCGGGGGAAGTCTGTGCAATGCGCTCAGATAATTTCCACTGCTGCCAGACCCCTGCTTTAGAGAACTCTGGCTCCACTTGTAGGTTGAATAGCCCAGCTTTCTAATCAGAATGTGATTAGTAAAATATTTACAAAATATGGGGGGGGGGAGCTTTAAAAAAAAAAAAAGTTATTTTAACGTTTAAAAATAATTATGCATCAGAGGAACCATCCAGTTCCAGCAAAATGTAAAAAAAAATAAAAAAATAGTTTATTATTATGAGCAAGTGGTAAAATTAGCGCTGTATCTTCCCAAAAATCTTGACATGGAAAGAGTTAAAGTAAAAGCATTTCAAATACCGAAGGGGTGTCTAATTTAAACAAAATGAATGGTTTGATGGGGTAAGTTGGAGTGGCCGGGCTCAAAAGATAGGGCATAGACACAGACTGACCAAAATGGGGGGGGGGGGGAATGTGGCCTTTTTTAATGTGGCTGTTTTTTTTTTATATATATATATTATGATTAAAATGGTATGTGAAGAAAGTCCTTGTCTGGAAAAAACAACATAAAACTTGTGTGGGTACACTAAATAAGTGAGAAGAAAATTAAATCTAAACACTAGCACCGCAAAAGTGTTAACAGCCTTGGTCCCAAAGGGCACAAAAAGGGGGGAAAAAAACTGCATGGTACCCCTTTAGTCCCCTGCCCTTCTTGCAGCAGCAGGGACACATCCCTGCCGCTGCACGGGAGATCAGGCTGTCCGGACCACCAACCCCCCCTCACAGCAGAAGCCAGCATTGTCACCCGGAAGGTCATCGATATCCTCTGCGGAGTCTGTCCAGACCCTGCAGGGGATATCCTGTCCTTCCATGAGGCACAGATGCTATGTGATCGGTGCAGGGGGATTGCAGGGAGGAGGGTGAGAAACCATGTTTCCCCAAAAAATATAAAAAAAAAAAGTTTAAAAAAAAAAACCTTACATCCCACAAGCATAAAAATTCTACAAATAATGTACACCTTGTAGTATGTTCCCTATAAGTGCTGGGAAAGTATGGACAATCTATAAACATTAGGTATTTCTGAAATCAGGACACTGCCCCACCAAGACTTACCGCCTGTGCTCCATACTCGTTTGTGTCTAGTTGGAGCAGCCGGTGGAGGTATGGGCGATTCAAATAATAGATAATGGCAACGATTTTGATTATCGATTACATCGATTCGTTGTTGCAGCCCTAATATAGTGTGTGTGTATGTATGTGGATATGTGTGTGTAATAAATATACGTAGATATGTGTGTATGTATGTGTGTGTATATATGTGTGTGTGTGTGTATATATATATATATATATATTAGGCATATTGGTTTATTAACCTATTACATTAGCTCTTTTTTTTTTTTTATAATAAATTTACCAGTTTATTTTGTGTGGCTTTTGCTCAAGTGAAATCTGATCATTACAAGAGATACACAGAGCAACAAATTGATATGGAAATAAATATATATCACTATACACACACTTTATACTGGACATGGGTAAATCCAAATACAGACAAGCCAAAAGTAAATCCTGCCCATGTGATTTTACCACTACATTAGAGAGATAAAAGCTCTCGCATATGTTTTGGGACGATGCTGATGCGCTTCCTGAGATAAAGATAGCAGCTGCCCTCCAGACATGCGGTTTGTGTTACACATACTAATATCCTATGGCTCCATAACAGCACCATAATAGTACGTAGGAACAGGAATTAAAGTTTTTTTCTTTTCCATCCATTAGCAAAACTGATAAACTTATGCTCTACACAGTGAATCTAAAAAGTTTTTCTAATTTTAAATTTTACCAGCTAAAAAAGAGAGCCAGCGTTTCAGGTTCATATCCATTATTTGTTGCTTAAGTGCTAGTTTTATTTTATATAAAACACATTGTATCCATTTCTGCTAGCGCAACTCCATCTCAGAAGTACAGCTCTCGTGGGAACCGTGGGGAGGTAGTGACATCCTATGGTGAAATACAAGGGACAACCTGGAGCGGGGGCAGTGGAAAAAACACCACTGTAGAAATGCTCACTTGCCATGAGGAGCCTCTTACCAAGTCTTACAAGTATATGTTCCAAAAGCTGACAGACATCCGGGAAGGTATGCTTGGGACTATAATGTACCTGGCACAATAGAACTACACCTGGAAATACAGTGCTTCATAGATCTGTTTTTCTGAAATTACTGGAAAGAAAAAAATATATATATGCTGCTCTAATGTAGTAGTTTTTATATACTAGTTTGCCACTTTTTGACAGTTTTGAGGTTCGGCTTCCTCAATGTAAATTTATGCCCTTACTTCTAAACCAATTATTCTCATACCAATTACCTGACTAACATAAACCAGTTATTTGTAACTTTAGTTGTTTATCATTATGATAAAAGTTCCTCTTTTAATGTGTTCTACTTGGGATTGTATAGTTGGCACTTTGAGCTATGTCCGTGTTTAAAATGTTTGTAGCACTATACCTCTGATGTTAAAATTTGCAGTGTGGTGTTTAAGTATTTTTGTACTAGGTTTAATTATGGTTTTAATTAAAAAAAACAAACACATTTTGGACACTATAACATTAAGTACCAGGCTGACGGCATTAATGATACTCCTCAATCCTATCTAACATCTTATCCTGATTCTAGTTCTAAGCAGTAAAATAGAAGAGCTTGGTGAGTCTCTGAAAAATAATTTCCATATTGAGGAATTTACATCTGTTTCTTTCCCAGCTCAGGTAAGTCGGCCTTTATTTATTCCTACTTACTAACAAACAGCGGTATATCTTAGATCAAAGCAGCAATTTCACACCTCCTACTTAGTCAAATAATTTGAAATGGACGCAAGTTAAGCTTTAATGTCTTGGATGTAACCAGGTTGTCAAAATATATTCCGATATCTTGTGTTTTGCAGAAGTGTCTGTCTTTTTCTTCAAAAGAAATAAAATGTCCTGTGTTCTGCTTTTACCTATTTATTATTCATCCATCTGAATGGTTACCTTATACATAGATTGGTACATTTTATGTGTGTAATCTATTAATTTGAGAAATCCTAAGTGTTATCCTTTAAAAGGAGTGATATTGGCTTCCTGCTCTAAGATTTTTGAAGCCATGAAATGTTTGATTCTAAAGGTAGGCCCTCCTTCATCTAAATCTTAATCTAAATGAATTCATATTTGAGAAGGAACGCCAAAAGGCAGGCAGGTAGAAAAAAGTGGTCAGGCTCGTGTTACCTTCAGTTAAAATAACTCTTATTAACTTTAACAGGAAAATGTGACTGTACTTGGGCAGATTTGCTGTGACAGTAATGGGAAATTAAATTCAAAATCTGTAATCCTTGAGGGGGACCGAGAGCACTCCTCAGGGATGCACGTTCCTGTGGACCTGACAGAACTGAAGGATTATTCATTGTTTCCAGGACAGGTAACACACACACGCACTGTTTTGAATATGATTAATGTAACCATGCCTGCAAATAAGGGCACTGGTCTATAAGCCCAAGGATCCTCTGTTGGAGGTGGTGGTAATACATATATCTGATATGGTCCATTTCAGCCCTGCTTTGTTCTCCCCCAGTGTCTGGCAAGGCCCCTGGCCCACCCCTGTCAATGTAAACTCACATCCTAAATTTTATCGCATTCATTTATAGACTGTGAGAATCCCTAGCACTGTGACAATGAGTGGCAAAAAAAACAACTTAACAATAACATCCAAATTGGCAATATATAAAATGAAAATATAGCAAATATACTGATTAGGAAAGAGAAGGGGACCCTGCTTCTACAAGCACACAGTGCAACGGTGAGCGCAATGTAATTGGCAACCTTCTTTTTCATACAATGTTACTTTGTTGTTATGAAAATTCTTCATATGTAAATTAAAGTCTGATTTAGTGATTAGTTTTTTTAGGAGGACATAAGGGTAAAAACATATTTTTTTTTTTATAACTGTACATACCCCATGTGTATAGGCTTCTTATGATCTGAGAAGAAGGACACAAAATAGAAAATGCCCATTGCCTTTTACCAAACTTTTTCAGCTCAAAACACCCTCTTTGAAGCCCCTAAATAAGACCGGGTGCAACCAATTACCTTCAGAAGTCACATAGAATGCACACAGGTGGACTAGTGTCATTTGATCTGTCACATGATGTCAGTATATATACACCTGTTGAAAGGCCCCAGAGTCTGCAACACACCACTTAGCAAGCAGCAACATGAAGACCAAGGAGCTCTTCAAACACAGATCAGGGTTGCGTTATAAAATATCCGAAACTTTGAACATCCCACGGAGCATCCGTTATTAAGAAATAGAATATGGAGCCACAACAAACCTGCCAAGAGAGGGCCGCCCACCAAAAGTCACAGACCGGGCAAGGAGGGCATTAATCAGAGAGGCAGCAGTGAGAGTAAAGATAACTGAATGACCTGTAAAGACCCATAGCGGATATTGGAGTACCTGCCCATAGGGACCACTTTAAGCCATACACTCCACAGAGTTGGGATTTATGGAGGAGTGACCAGAAAAAAAAACAAAGAAAAAATAAGCAAACAGATTTACTCTTGGCCAAAAGGCATGTGATAGACTCCCCAGATATATGAAAGAAGGTACTCTGGGCAGATGAGACTAAAATTGAGCTTTTCGGCCATCAAGGAAAACGCTATGTCTGGCACAGTACCTCCCATCACCCTGAGAACACCGTCCCCACAGTGAAGCGTGGTGGAAGCATCATGCTGTGGGGGGATGTTTTTCCTCTGACTGGGCAACTGGTCAGGATTGGAGGAATGATTGATGGAGCTAAATACAGGAAAATTCTTGAGGAAACCTGCTTCAGTCTTCCAGAGATTTGAGACTGGGACGTTGGGACAATGACCCTAAGCATACTGCTAAAACAACACATGTGGTTTAAAGGGAAACATTTAAATGTCCTGGAATGGCCTAGTCAAAGCCCATACCTCAATCCAATTGAGAATCTGTGGTATGACTTAAAGTTTGCTGTACACCAGCGGAACTCCTCCAGGTTGAAGGAACTGGACCAGTTTTGCCTTAAAGAATGGGCAAAAATCCCAGTGGCTAGATGTGCCAAGCTAATAGAGACGCACCCCAAGAGACTTTGGGAGGTGAATAGTTATGGACGCTTTTTGGGGGATTTTTTGCCTGATTTCTAGTTTGTGTCCCAATAAAAAATATTTAGCATCTGCAAAGTGGAAGGCATGTGGTGTAATTCAAATGATACAAACTCTCAACACATCCATTTTAAGTTTCAGGCTGTAATCAAAAATGCCAAGGGGGTGAATACTTTTGCAAGGCACTGAACTATTCATACTGAATGTTGGACTATACATAAAAATGGTATCAAAAGAAAACCATATCTGTCCTTGTGTGGGTGCACATAGTGTAGAAATGCTGAAAGAAATTACAGGTTTAAGTGCGCAAAACACCCTCATGAGCAATGAAAGGGTTGTATTTTTTCACTGGGTTAGTGGGATGATAGGAATGGTGCCTAGAATAAAATGAGCCTGTGTGATCTGCTATATACTGAATGGTGTACAGATTGCTTTGGTGAGTTAAAAGCTCAAATAAGCTGTGTCTTGTGGCTACTAATACCAGGACAAAAGTTGGTACCACCATGTTGGCAGGCACCCAGGTCTGATCATGCTGTGGTTGCCTGACATTTTCATTAGAATTGACACTAGAGGTGTCTTATAAAGGGTCTTTGTCTGAAGCAGTGTCATCAAATTTCCCAGCTACTTAATACATGATGTTATGTACCTTCATATTTTTAGGCACTGTTTTTCATAACCACATAGAACGTCATGAAGGTTTTAAGGAGTTAATGTAGTCTTAATTTCCCCTTGCAAATGCTTTAAAAAGAGAAATTCTATTTTTGCAAACTTTTTTTTTAATGTTTATACCGGTGGTAAAAAAAAAATTAAAAAAAAATGGTGTGATTTACCATTTAACGGTATTCCATAAAACATTATCCAAACCCTGATGTGGCAAAGCTACTCTGGGATCCTGCCAAGATCATTTCCAGAGTAATAAGAAATGCAGATCTCTTAGTGGTTGCCAATTCTTCAACAAATCAAGAGTGAACTTTAATTAAATCAGGACCACTAGGGGAAGTTGGAGAATATATGCGGGCAAAATAAGCAAATGGCAAAAGATCCTAAAGAAAAAAAAAAAAAAAAAAAAGATTGAAGAAGGGTCTTGCGTTGTGCAGATCTAATGGATAAAATGAAGATCCATTAGGGACAATGGGGTAATCCGAATGGGAACAGCTAGCGGTAGTAAGGTCTCAAAAACATACAAAATGTCCACTTTGGTCTAATGGCCTTGCAGATTGTCTTAAGTTTTAGCGTATGCTTACACTAATAAAATATCTCCAGTGTCGGTATAAATATATATCAGTTTGAAGTGTACATACGATTGTTTGCACATATTAAGCTTTTTATTCATGGTAAGCTTGCAGGTTTACATAATGTTTGTGTCTGATACAGAGTTTTAAACCCTATGTACCATATCAAGTACTGTGTAAATAACCAAAATATTTTAAGGCTGCGTTAATTTTATTTTGCTTGGACCCTGTACAAAGAGGGACATTTTATGAGATCATATATATCTATTATTGCTACCTGTTTTAAAACATTAAACCTTATTTGGACTTCTCAAATACTTGCACAGCTGTATACCGTTCTCATTCACATTTAAATTCACTTGCTATGTTAATCTCTGCAATTTCTGTTCTTTAGGTGGTTGTTATGGAAGGCACTAACAGCACTGGAAGAAAGTTTGTTGCTACAAAACTTTATGAGGTATAGTTATGCCACTGTCCTTATTGAAAAATCACAACTAATATATTATAGAGAAACAACCTTTCCTGGACACAAACCCCTGGCCTCAGGCCTCGGTGTGGTCCCATAGTAAGGATAGCTTTCTCTTTTCCCTCACTGTATTAGCCTCTACCACTTCTGCTGGGTCACTGTTCTGTTTATCAACTACTACGTCTGTAAAGTAGACTTTCCTTACACTACCTTTTAAGCCTCTGACCCTCTAGTTTTAGATTATGACCTCTTGTTCCAACATTTCTCCCCCTTTCAAATAAGCTTGCCTCCTCTACTTTGTTGAATCCCTTTAAGGATTTAAGTTTTTCTATTGCATCTCCCCACTCTCTCCCCTTGCTTCTGTACCTAGTCTTCCTTAGTCTTCCCTGATAACTTACACTCACTGGCCACTTTATTAGGTCAAGACAACTTGCTGAAGTTCAAATCGAGCATCAGAATGGGGAAGAAAGGGGATTTAAGTGAACTTTGAATGTGGCATGGTTGGTGCCAGGCGGACTGGTCTGAGTATTTCAGAAGCTGCTGATCTACTTGGATTTTCACACACAACCATCTCTAGGGTTAACAGAAAATGGTCCAAAAAAGAGAAAATATCCAGTTGTGTGGTCGAAAATGCCTTGTTGATGTCAGAGGAGAATGGGCAGACTGGTTTGAGATGACAGACAACAGTAACTCAAATAACCACTCGTCACAACCAAGGTATGCAGAACACCATCTCTGAACGCACAACACGTCAAACCTTGAAGCAGATGGGCTACAGCAGCAGAAGACCACACTGGGTGCCACTCCTGTCGGCTCCAGTTCGCACAAGCTCACCAAAATTGGACAATTGAAGACTGGAAGAACGTTGCCTGGTCTGATGATTCTCAATTCCAGATGCAACATTCAGATGGCAGGGTCAGAATTTTGCGTAAACATGAGAGGATGGATCCATCCTGCCTTGTATCAGTACACAGGCAATGTATCAGGTGAGGGGTTTTAGTGATACAATAGGTTTCCTCCACCTGTGTTATCCCCCTGTAGTGAGGCTGCCCTCTGGACAAACAGGGCTGTGCGGGCCGATTAAGAGCTCCAGCCAGGTTACAGGATTGTTCATTTGAAGGGCTGGAGCTGCAGCCACATTCAGTCTCTGGGCCTGTTATAAAAGAAAACTCCTTATAAAATCTTACCGGGTCACGGTATCGGGAACTGGACACAAAAGTGCTCCATGACCCGGCTAAACACAAAAATATTAGTCTGTTAGCCTGGCTCTGTGACAGGGACATTTTCTTGCCACACTTTGGGCCCCTTAGTACCAATTGAGCATTGTTTAAATGTGACAGCCTACCAAGGTATTGGTGGAGACTATGTCTATCCCTTTATGACCACAGTGTACCCATATTCTGATGGCTAATGCACCATGTCACAAAGCTCGCATCAAACTGGTTTCTTAAACATGACAATGAGTTCACTGTACTCCAATGGCCTCCACAGTCACCAGCTCTTAACCCAACAGAGCACCTTTGTGATGTGGCAACTGCGTGATGCCATCATGTCCATATGGTTTAAAATCTCTAAGGAATGTTTCCAGCACCTTGTACTAGCAAGATGTAACTAATAAAGTGGCCAGTGAGTGTATATCTTGCAAACCATTTATCATTTGTGTAGCCTTCCTCTGAACTCCAGAACTATCCCCAATATCCTAGGTGAAGGACAGTGTATTTAAGTGCATACTTGAATTGCTTTGTTGTAATTGATACATTTTCATTCCCCCAATTTACATTGGTAACATTATTCGTTTGAAGAATATTGCAGACAACCCAATGGTATCTAACTATCCTGCATTAAAGGGGCAGTAATGCCAAGATTAATTTTTTATTTAGGCATCAATGAAGCGAACAGTTTTGTTTTACCAGTGCCCTTCATTCAGCTAAATGGTTTTTCAGTTAGAAGCTCCACTAGTTTAATCATTCCTAAAGGTTGTGTTTCTGGGCCTAATGCTTATGCGTTTACATCGCATTCCTATTAATTGTCTTCCTATGTATGTTTTATTTAGATATGTTTAAAAAGTATTTACAACCAGCACTATTGTTGAAAAACATATTAAATCTATCTTCATTACTGTTTTATCTCTTTAGGGGGTCCCGCTTCCCTTTCATCAGCCTAATAATGAATTCCAAGGTACAAATCAGCACATTTTATCAGTATATACAAAATGTGTATGGAGAGTCAAGATGTTTGCCCTCATGCTTACATGTGTTCTATTTTGCATCGATTTGAAATGTACTGAAAGTACACATATAAGATGTATGGTCTATTTATGAATTGCTGTGTTGCAATAAGATGAAAAACCTTTTTATGAGTGTCCCTTCACGAATCATTGTTTTTTAACTCTGCAGCTCAACCATGGTTGAATTAATGAATTAACCCCTCCTTACTAGGTTATATACATACCTACACACTTCAGTCACAGTTATTAAATAAAATGTTTTGGATACATGAAGGACGTTATTGAAACAAGGGGAAATGTATTGGTAGATTTATAAATACCTCCAGATATTGGCACTTTTGGTTTACATCAATTGCCCTTAAGGCATAAAGGGAAGTAAAGATGAACAGATTTTGTATTGTAGATTACCCTATACATTGCACTGTGGGGAATTATCTCCCCATATACCGTATTTGCTCGATTATAAGACGACCCCCCCAAAATCAAAATATTAATTTAGGAAAAAAACAAAAAGCCTGAATATAAGACTACCCTATAGGAAAAAAGTTTTACTAGTAAATATTCATGTAAAGTAATTTTCATATTTAATAAAAGCTATGATTGAGAAAAATATATTTATTTCCTTTTATTTGCCACTCTGTCCCAGAAATGCCTTATACCCCCCTATTTGCCACTCTGCCCCATGATGTGCCTTTTAACCCTCTATATGCCACTCTGCCTCCAGAAATGTCTTATACCCTCCTATATGCCACTGTGCCCCATGATATGCCTTTTAACCCCCTATATGCCCCTCTGCCCCATGATGTGCCTCTCTGGCATATAGGGGGTTAAAAGGCATATCATGGGGCTGAGTGGCATATAGGGGGTTAAAATGCATTTCTGGAGAATATATATATTTTGCTAACAGCAATCACACTCCTATCAAGCCAAGGCAGCCAGTACATGCTGGAACCTGGGGATTTTAGAAGTGTGATTACAACCTCCCTATGCCATGCTACCACCCCCCTTACACATCCATGCTATCACACACACACTCATTCACAAACATTTAAATACTCATTCATTCCATTAATCACACATACACACACACGCTCAACCCCCCCACCCCCTTACCTGAAATGCAGATCTCCCACTCGCAGACTTCTGCAGGGGCCCGGCTGTGCGAGCAACTTCTCTGGCCCCGCCCCCAGAGGAAGGAGGGGGAGGTAGAGTTATGTGAGGACTGTGCGAGCTTCCTGTTTCCTGCTGCTAATAGCAGAGACGCTGCTCGCGATCAAAGCCCGGTAAGCAGAACGGCCGAAGCAGAACGAGGTCTGATTAGAAGACGACCTCGATTATAAGACGAGGGGTATTTTTCATAGCATTTGCTCTGGAAAAAACCTTGTCTTATAATCGAGCAAATACGGTAGTTAATGTACATTATTGTTACGGCACTCTTTATAACATGTAATTCCCTAGATATAGATAAAATTGTGTAAGAAATGTGTTTTGTTTTGGCAGATTGTCCAGAGCAAATGGTGCTGGCAGCCTGCGGCCCCTTCACAACGTCAGACTCCATTACCTATGATGCATTGAAGGACCTTGTTGATGTTATTAATAGAGACCAGCCAGATATTTGCATCTTGGTTAGACTATAACATCATAAACAGAATATAACCTCTTCTTGTATGTGTTGAGCGGTAACTCTTTATTCATTTATTATTTTTTTTTGTTTTTTTAGCTTGGGCCATTTTTGGATGCCAAACATGAACAAATAGAGGTGCGTTTTTATTTTATTTTTTTATTAATCAGTGAGCTGGGCTCCATTGACTTGGATGGTTTAATGCAGTACCTGTATTCAACCTGCAGGGAAAGCTAGAGTTCTCAGGAGGGTCTGGATAGACCCTCTGTGAAGTCATTGGTGTGTCAGTTGGCACCACCATCTTGTGAGTGGCATATTGATTGGTTCAGGGGCGGCAATTTTTTTGGGGGGAGGGGTTTTCTCCCATTATTTACGCCTAGCCTCACTTGTGAGGCTTCCGTGGATGTTGCAAGGTTGTTGATCGCAGCAAAAACGCAGTGATGCAGGTATTTGAAAGTAGCCCGTACATGTATGGGCTTTGTCACAAATGCGTTTCATCGTGAGCCCATACATGTATGGGCTTTGTAGTGAACGGGTTAAATATGAAAGCATAGTTTACATGTGAATTAATATTTACTAGTAAAACCTTTTCCTGTAGGGTAGTCTTATATTTTTCTTTTTTCCTAAATTAACATTCAAATTCTGGGGGGGGGTAGTCTTAAAATCCGGTCATCTTATAATCAAGCTAATACGGTATGTATAGAAATTGTTATACACACGCAATACAGTCTGCTACCATGTTTCACTGTAATGTGCAAGCAATTGTTCTTGTACCGGTCTCCAGCCCATTGGCAAATAAAATGCCATCTGCTACAGCCAAATATTGAAATTCTCAATATTGTGACTCAACAGCCCAGAGCGCCTGTTTCCTACTGCCCTGAACATTGCCCATTTCTTTGTGTTTCTTCAAAAGAGCTTAGGCAGAACATCTGAAACCCCCTGGCTGCATTAAGTCTAACAGACTTTGCTGATGCAGAATAACTACTGTGCTCATTCTTCCCATGGTGTATGACCTAACATTAAACTGTCTTTATCATCTTAATGGGTTTAGCTGTTCCAGATTTATTCCTCCTACACAGCTGTTTCTGTTCATAATTAATTAATGATCATTAACGCCTGTTTGGTATAATTGTTTATAAATGATCCTAACTACCTACAAAAACCCTGACTTTGGGCAATTGTACCTAGAAGAATTGATGCTGTTTTTTAAGGCAAAAAGTGGTCACACCAAATATTGATCTGGTTTACATTTTTCTTCTGTTCATCCACTCTTAATTTTGTTAAATAATAAAAATAAAGTGTCCACATGTCTATTTTTGAAAACATTCTTACTTTACAGATTTTTTTTCACACCTGTCTAAAACTTTTACCCAGTCTGTGCAAAATATATACATAGACACCACTGTCAAAAAGTTTGGGGTCAGCTTTTTTCATGGAAAACAAGGCAATTTCTAGCTGTGTAACATAATTGCAAAAAAGGCTTACTAATGACCAATTACCCTTTTAAGCTTAAACTTGGATTAGCTAATTGGAACACGGTAATGATGGTTGCTGATAAAGGGCCTCTTTACACCTATGAAGTTTTTTCCATTACAATATTTTTTATTCATTTCACGTTGTTTTAATGGAAAATGTTGCTTTTGCTTTGAAAGCATGGGCATTTCTTAGTGACCCCAAGCTTTTTAATGGGAGTATATGTATATTTATGGAGTGTGTTTGTGTGTTTTAAAGGGAGGAATGGCACAGGTAATACTGGCAATGAAAACAGCAGTAGTAACAATTTTAAATGGTGATTTATGTCTTGCTTTGACAGTTGGTCCATGTTGCTATAGAAACAGTCCAATTTTGTAACACCTTTGTCATTACTGATTTACCAGGTATATCACAAAAAATGGTTCGACAGGACCATTAATGTACCTGGTATGTCATCCGTTAAAATCCCCCCTCACATTGCAACAATCGCGGGGTGCTGATATTCCTGGAGCCTCCTTCGACAGCCCATCCTCCACATTTCGTTGCAAGTGATCTTTTCTACAGCTAGTCACATACATGGATTCCGCTGAATGATTAAGGCAATGCTTGTCTTTGTTTCTGCATCGCCGGCTTTCTGCTGCCCAATCTCCCGTAACAGCTTCCGGCATGAAAGCCGGTAAGCTGTTACAGTTGAAAGTGCCCGATCGCGCAGTTGCAAACACGAACAAGGGCATTCCCTTCCGGGTTGCGTCACTGCTGACGTAACCCGGAAGGTCATTGGAGGACAGGATATCCCCTGCGGGGATATCCTGCCCTCCGATGAGGCACCGAGACGCTGCGATCTCTATGCAGGTCTGTGAGGACCTGCATAGAGATCACAGTGTGATCGGTGCAGGGGGATCGCGGGGAGGGGAGTGAGAAACCATGTCTCTCACTCCCCCTCCCGTCCTGAAATAGAAAAGCAGAAAAAAAAACGTTAGTCCATTTAAAAAATAATATTAAATAAATCATTAAAATAATAATATAAATAATACAAAAAAAATTATAATGTGAGCTGTGATGTCATTGTGACATCACTGGCATGTTCAGGAGGTCCCTAGGAGGACCTCTAACCATTTCTGTGTAAAGTAATATATAAAAAATGTAAAAAAAATTAAAATTAAAAAAAATATATATAAAAAAAGATAATAAAAAAAATTATTAAAAAACCTTACTTCCCATTGCCCTAGCATAACATCTAGCCAGTATAACCCTTCTGCCCCCGTTCACAACCCAAAACCCGTTAAGCCATAGGCATAAAAATTATACAAAATTGTACACCTTATAGTATGCTCCCTGGTGCTGGGAAAGTCTGGAAAATCTATATAAATTAGGTATTTCTGAAATCAGGACACCTGAATTAATAAACTTGGAGGGGATTTTCCATGACTTTATCTAATTTTGTGAGGATTCAGAGGGAAAATGTAAAAACAAATTAGTTTATTTTTCTAATCTTCGCTAGTTTTTACTAAATTTCTCATTCTAAATTTTCAGCTAATCATCCAACTATGGTATCAAACGAAAGCTCTATCTCTCCTTGAAAAAACAATATATGGTTTATATGGGTACACTATTCACAGGAAAAGAGAATCATCGCTAAACCGACATACCCCAAAAATGGCAAAATTGCTCTGGGCTTTGAGGTACCAAAAACCCCTGGGATTGAAGGGGTTAATAAACAAATTAAGTGTGTTTTCATAGTTATTGTAAAAATGAAAATTGTTTATTACCCAAGCAGTCTTTAACATTCTCTTGTGTTTCATGTCTTTTGTATGTAGACCCAATATTTTGATACAAGGGTCAAGATGGAAAAACATCTTAGTGCTATGTAAATCTAAGAGGCCAATGGTTCATATGACATTTGTTTTGTTTCATTTTCAGAACCTGCAGCTCACAGTAAAGTTTGAAGATGTGTTTAAGCAATGCCTTAAAATGATTATTGAAGGGACACGTCCGTAAGTAATACAGAATTATGAAATGGTTGTACGTTGTAGCTTGTTCAAGTACAAGGAAGAATATTTAATAAGATGGGAATGTTAAGACAAGAGGCCATAGTGTAAACATAGATGCTCAGAGGCCTAGATGTAATTGTAAGGAAGCTATTAATCCAATGAAAATGTGGTAGGTGGTACCAACCACAGGTGGTCTTCCAACAGAAATGGTAGAAGTATATTTAGTGACAGAATTTAAACATATATGAGTTACACATAAGCCTATTTTAAATGTAAGACAAAACCAGAGATGAATAACGGTTTGATGGTTTTTACGCCAGGGACATATGAGCAGTTCAGATAGGCCAAATGGTCTTATTTGCCATGAAATTATGTTTGTATATGAAAAGAAGCTAATCAATGGTAGGTACCAAGCTTGAAAAACACCGTTAATAAAAAGCATGATAAAATGTAAATGTGAAATGAGAAAATGTAAACATGGTATAATTAAAATAAAGATCGATTTAGGGAGTTATATAAATAAGAATCTAGCTGACTGCGTAAATAAACACTTCTGTTCAGTTTTTCCAAAAGGTTTGTCTACAAAGGAACATGTTCTTCTTGAACTCTCCAAAGTAAAAGTAAATCCATGGGACCTGATTTCTTCTGGCCAATCGGTTGGCAGACTTAATTAACCAGTTACTATTGACAGTAGTAGTTCAAGAGGGAACAAAAATTGGCAGTAATTGGGAAATTAATGGAAACTGTTAAAGGAAAGAATCGTTAAATATCTGAATGCTAATAGTTTGCAATATCAGAAACCGCATGAGTTTACTCGACTGGGTAACTAAAATCACAGACGAAGGTGCAGAGGTGGGAATATGTAGATTTCAGCAATGAAATTGACGCTGTCCCTCACAGAAGACTCATAAATTGCTTGGTTTTGAGTTTAAAATGTAATGGATAAGGCAGTGATTTTTAATATTTTCATTGGCTATGTTGCAAAAAATGTCAGAGGTAAGGTATGTCTTCTGCAGCGGGGTAGAAATTCCTGGTGGGGATACATTAACATAGTAACATAGTAACATAGTTCATAAGGTTGAAAAAAGACCAAAGTCCATCAAGTTCAACCTATATACATATTGTGTCCCTACCGTGTTGATCCAGAGGAAGGCAAAAAACCCTTATGAAGCAGATGCCAATTGCCCCATACCAGGGGGAAAATTCCTTCCCGACTCCAAATATGGCAATCAGAATAAATCCCTGGATCAACGTTCTGTCCCTATTAATCTACTATCCATAACTTGTGATATTATTGCTTTCAAGAAACACGTCCAGGCTCCTTTTAAACTCTTTTATTGAGTTTACCATTACCACTTCCTCTGGCAGAGAGTTCCATAGTCTCACCGCTCTTACTGTAAAGAACCCCCGTCTGTGCTGGTGTAGAAACCTTCTTTCCTCCAGCCGTAGAGGATGTCCCCTTGTTATAGATACAGTCCTGGGTATAAATAGGTCCTGGGAGTGATTTCTGTACTGCCCCCTTATATATTTATACATAGTTATTAAGTCCCCCCTAAGCCGTCTTTTCTCCAAACTAAATAACCCTAATTCTGATAATCTTTCTGGGTACTGCAGTCCTTCCATTCCCCTTATTACTCTGGTTGCCCGTCTTTGAACCCTCTCCAGTTCCACTATATCTTTCTTGTACACTGGTGCCCAGTACTGTACACAGTATTCCATGTGTGGTCTGACTAGTGACTTGTACAATGGTAGAATTATTTCCTTGTCATGGGCATCCATGCCCCTTTTGATGCACCCCATGATTTTATTTGCCTTAGCAGCAGCTGCCCGACACTGGTCGCTACAGGTAAATTTACTGTTAACCAAGACTCCTAAGTCCTTTTCCATGTCAGTCGTCCCCAGTGTTTTCCCATTTAATACATATTCCCAGCCTGGATTTTTCTTCCCCATGTGCATAACCTTACATTTATCCGTGTTGAACCTCATCTGCCACATCCCAGCCCAAGCCTCCAACCTATGCAGATCCATTTGTAATCGTGCACTGTCCTCTATTGTGTTAACCACGCTACAGAGCTTAGTATCGTCTGCAAAGATTGATACTTTACTATACAATCCCTCTACAAGGTCATTAATAAATATATTAAAAAGAATAGGACCCAAAACTGACCCCTGTGGTACCCCACTAGTAACAGTCACCCACTCAGAGTATGTACCATTAATAACCACCCTCTGTTTCCTATCACTGAGCCATTTACTTACCCACATACACACATTCTCCCCCAGCCCAAGCATTCTCATTTTATGTACCAGCCTTTTATGTGGCACCGTATCAAATGCTTTGGAAAAATCAAGATATACGACATCCAGCGATTCTCCCCGATCCAGTCTTGAGCTCACCTCCTCATAAAAGCTGATCAGGTTAGTTTGACAGGACCGATCCCTTGTAAACCCATGCTGATATGGAGTCATACATTTATTTTCGTTGAGATACTCCAAAATAGCATCTCTTAGGAAACCCTCAAACAGTTTACATACAACAGAAGTTAAACTAACAGGCCTATAATTCCCCGGGTCACTTTTTGTCCCCTTTTTGAATATTGGCACAACATTTGCAATGCGCCAGTCCTGGGGAACAGACCCGGTCACTATAGAGTCCTTGAATATTAGAAATAGGGGTCTGTCTATTACATTACTTAACTCCCTTAGAACGCGGGGGTGAATGCCATCTGGACCTGGTGATTTGTCTATTTTGATTTTTTTAGGCGGCACTGCACTTCTTCCTGGGTTAGACAGGCGACATGTACTGGGGCATTTATCTCATCCTGCTGTATATTACCTGGCATTTCATTTTCCTCTGTGAATACAGCAGAGAAGAATATATTTAATAGATTCGCTTTTTCCTGATCCCCGTCTATAACGTCTCCCTCATTACTTTTTAAGGGGCCGACGCTTTCATTTTTAACCTTTTTACTATTTATATAGTTAAAGAACATTTTGGGGTTTGTTTTACTCTCTTTGGCAATGAGTCTTTCTGTCGCCACTTTTGCTGCTTTTATCTGATTTTTACATATTTTATTTTTTTCCCGATAGCTTCTTAGTGCTTCCTCACTGCCTTCCTGTTTTAGTAGCTTAAATGCCTTTTTTTTGCCATTTATTGCCACCTTTACATTTTTATTTATCCACATTGGTTTTCTCTTGCTCCTGACACTTTTATTCCCATACGGTATGTACTTTTCACAGTGAGAATTTAAGATATTTTGAAAAATCTCCCATTTAGTATCTGTGCTTTTGTTTTTGAGGACATTTTCCCAATTTACAGTGTTAAGGGCTTCTCTTAGTTGATCAAACTTTGCCTTCATAAAGTTAGTAATGATTCATTAGTAATGATTTAAGTCAATTAGAAGACTGGTCAAGTGTGGCAGCTGCAGTTTGATGTTGATTAATGTAAAATACATTTGGGATGTAAAAATACAAAGACTAACTAGCAGAAGAAGAGGGACTTGGGAATGTTTATATCTGTGGACTTAACCCCTTATGGGGTATAACTTTGAAACATACATTGTACTTCAGATAGGAATTTACAGCTCCAAACACTTCCAAACACCCCAATATGTGTTCAGTGATATTGCCTGAATACAGCAATACCACTCATGCATAGGTTAGTCACCTTGTTTGGGGGCTAAAAAGGCTGCATTTGGAATTTTGACATCTGGTCGTCTTGTACCTAAGTCCTAATTGGTACATCTTTAAAGCCAGCTGTTTCAATTTTCCCTCATCAAACCATATATGTTTTAAAACTAGATACCCCAGGGTATTTTAAACGGTGGTATTAAGTACTGGCCAGCAGCAGCGGAGGTTGTCTATGCACATCGTGTAGACATTCGCCGTCTGCTGGAGAGGAGGATCCCCCACAGCGCTGCAGGAGACCTGGATCCTCCTCTCTGGCAGCCGGTGAATGGTTGCTACCCAACACTTCCGCTGGGGCTTCTATGATGGAGCACCAGCATGACGTGACCTTCCTGTGCTCAGTCATAGAAGCCCTGGCGGAAGTCCCGGAGGTTGTCTGCGCGCATTGCAGAGTAGCAAGTCGTGGGGCAGTTGTGCATAACTGCGGGGTAGGTTGGCATATAAGAGGAAATAAAAATAAAAAAACATTTACATGTGAATTAATATTTACTAATAACTTTTTTCTTACAGGGTTATTTTATATTCAGGCTTTTTCTTTTTTTCTAAATTAATAATCAAATTTTGGGGGGGTCCTCTTTGTTTGTTTTTGAGATGTGACTGGCACGACATTGGACGTTAAAGGGTTAAAGTTAAGCAGACAATGCAACAAAGCAGGGTGTTGGGTGTTCTCTGCCAGAAAGATCTCTGGTTAGACTTCATCTTGAGTATAAACAAACATGCCAGATAGGTTGACTGGTTATCTGCGGTTAAGTTCTATCTTCTATTTACAAAACACAAAATCCTTCAGTACAGTATAGAACTCTTCAATGCACATTAAGGTACGTAAAGAAGATTTGACATGACAGAGCTCGCTGGCAGAACTCTTTTGCAGGTCTGCTAGTGACTGTCCGTAGTGAGGTCCGAGTACAATTTCATGCACTTTCCAACAAATGGAAAGTTACCCAGCACAGGAAATCCCTCTATTTTTATTCTAGCGGCAACCTGGAAAATGAATGTGTGTGACTTTTAAGCTTTTTAGGTTGTGCCCTCCTCTAGTTTGGATTTTTTAAACTCTGTATTAACCCAAAGATTGGCAGCAAAGTGAGATAGGAGAAACATCTCACACCTCCCATCCTTTTTTCAGATCTGGCTCCCATTTGGTATTTGTGCCCTCCTTTCGAGATGTCCATCATGACCCTATCTATCCTCAGCCTCCCTTTAGCTGCTATGAGCCACTCAAGGAAGACAAACAGGTAAATGCTGCCACAGGTACAGCAGTTTGGTTAGTTATGTATTCTAAAACGGATTCATCATGACCAAAAAAGTTCACGTTTGTACACCACAAGGTATTATGAATTTGTAAAGGCAAAGTTTAAATAGACAAATCTGTTTATTATTTTGGGATTACGTTTTTGGTATTTCCTAACAAATAACCTTAGTTAATGTTCAAATATTTTTTAATGGCTGTCTCGGTAGCAGGTTTGCTAACCACTAGTGAGAGCCTACAGACTACATCATGAGTGAGAAGTCGATATGACACAAAAACCCTGCACATATGATGTCTTACCCCCCCCCCCAAAAAAAAAATCAGTATTTACTGAAAGCTGTTAGTGTCTGGTTGCTTTCTTACCACAATTTAAAAGCACAAGTGTCTTTTAATTTTTCTTTGCTTTGCTTTTTAATTTTGCTTTGGCCAATTCATATAACCAAAACCTCTCATTTATATTATGTTTATATATTTGTTGCCAACTTTATTAGGGTGAGAAGCGCAGACAGTTTTTGTTTTTTGTATACATTATACAGCCAATACACTGTATTTGCAGCATGCTTACACCTGTTTGGTAGGCCTCATATTATACATTTGTATTATGAGCCTGAAACTAGCTTAGCGCACCAACATTTTTTCTTTTCCCTCTTTTAATTTTTCACCCGCCTCTAGTTCCACTGCCCCCTCTCCCCATGACCATAAATATCCAAAAAGGGCAGTGTTCTGGCTGGTCCATGAAATAGACGAAAAAACCTAAACAAAATTACAATAAAAAGCCAAGTTAAAAAGGCAATGTCCACGTTAGTGCCCTGGAAAAATAGTGCTCTTTTACAGCATTCAATATTAGGCCTATGACTGAGTCATTCTTGAACACTTTAAATATGTACAGCTTATAATGCAGAGTAAAGGAAAATAGCAGTGATCTGCCTTACATGTAAGCAAAAACAACTATACTCTTACAACCATTATAATAACATTTATTATTAAATTTCTTTCTAGAGAGTTCATTTTGTGGCAGATCCATGCACTTTGACAGTGAACAGTGTAGTCATTGGCTTAACTTCCACAGATTTGCTCTTCCACATGGGTGCTGAAGAAATAAGCAGGTACCAATGATTTACTTACCGTTACTGCGCTTGGTGTTCCGAGTAACAAAGCCCTTAGGAGTTTATTCTGCGGCCCTTTTAACTGTTATCCACATGCATGCTATTTATCAGCCACTTTAAAGGGTTTATCAGCCTTAAAGGGCCAGGGCTGATTTTAATCCCCAGTATGTTTCTATCAGCATTTTCTTTTTAATTACCAATGTCAGTTTACAAATGTATTATGTTGCATAGTATAATATTCTCAGGCTATGGAAGAAGGCTATGGAAGAATGGGCTTCATTAGCATTGCCATAAAGCACCAGCTCAGTGTGGTGTTAGAGCAGGGAAAGGTCACCCAGCAATATCACATGAATACAAACAGTTGAAGCACCTAGGTCTGCAGATAAAGGAGGTAGGGCTGCAACTAACTATTATTTTAATCGATTAGTTGGCCGATTATTTTTTCGATTAATCGGATAAAAAAAATGCAAATTTTTTATTTTATTTAAAATAAAGTAATGAACAAACTGGGTGTTTAGAGGGAAAAAAAAGCAGAATAAAAAAACTTAAAATTGACACTTTCTTCTCTTTATCACAACGACATTTCTCTATTCACCTTCTTATTTTACTGACATAATAAAAGCTACACGAACCCAAACAGTGTTTTTCAAACTAGTTTTTAATACTTAGTTATTAGTAAATAATTCATATGTTAACTATTTTTTCATATTTAATAAAAAACTGAGAAAAAAGCCTTGTTTATATTTTCTATTATTTGCCAAACTGCCCCCAGTTATGCACATCTGACCCCCGGCTTGCCACTCTGCCCCAGAGATGCCACTGTGCCCCCGATATGCCTTATACTCCTTATATGCCAGTGATATGCAACTGAGACCCATGATATACCTTTTACCCCCAGATATGTCTTATGCCCCCCTGATATGCCTAATATCAATATGCCTTATACCTCCCTATATGTCACTCGCCCCCCATTTATGCCTTATACCTCCCTATATGGCACTGTGTGCCGATATGCCACTCTGCCCCCATAAATGCCCTACACCACCCTGAAATTCATTATACTCCCTGATTCACCACTCTGCCTCCCCCAGATATGCCACTCTGAAATTCATTATACCCCCCATACACCACTCTACCTCCCCCTATACATCACTCTAACTCCCCCGGATATGCCACTCTGCCTCCCTGAAATTCATTATACCCCCCCATACACCACTATAACTCACTCATAAACCATTCTGCCTGTCTCCCCGACTCCCATACACCACTCTGCCTCTATCCCCGACTCCCTGGTGTCTTGTGAACCTCCGTTGCTGACAGGCACTTTCACTGGAGCTTCATAGAAGCCCCAGCAGAAGTGAAGGGGAGTAACTGTGCATCGCGCAGACACCCACCAGCTGACAGAGGATGATCCTCTGCAGGAGACCTGGATTCTCCTTTCTGTCAGGTGGTGGGGGTCTGCGCGATGGGCACAGACAGCCTCCATTACTCCCCTTCACTTCCCTCCCAGCGGAAGTGGAGGGGAGAGGCGGAAGTTGTCTGTGCGCATCGCACGGACACCCACCGGCTGACGGTGAGGGGAATCCAGGTCCCCTGCAGGGGATCTGCATTCTAGTGTTATAATCCGATCTCTGTTTGAGGTCGAATTATAGAAAGAGAGGAGTTTTTCAGAGCATTTGCGCTGAAAAAACCTTTTTATAATCAATAATCTATGCGACTAATTGATTTGTTGTTGCAGCACTAAAAGGAGGTGCATAATGAGATGAAACTAGGTTTATATTAAAGCACATTATTTATGTTCAGTAAGGGTAAATAATGATGTCAATGTTAGGAAAAGTAAGTTTAGATATATGCCTAATACCCAGATGTGTGTGCGTGTTTGCTGTTAGAAGTGGTACTGATGCCTAGCGTAATTTATTTTTCAATTTGCCAAATTTTTTCTCTTATCTCATGTTTCATGCATTTTTATTTCATATTACCATTTTATAAACCGTAGCTCAGCAGGTGCACCAGATCGATTCAGCCGCATCCTTAAACATATTCTCACTCAGCGAAGGTAAATAAAATTATATTTGTATATTATCATACTGTCAAAAAAAATCTCTGGAAATTTGTTGGAAGTCATCTACCTTTTTGTGATTAATTTGCTTATTATGGTACATATACCAAATGAATATCATAAGTATGACTGCAGGAGCTGCATAAAGAAACACTCATGAGAAGAAATACATTATATTCTTCCCAGGGGCATTATAGTATGTTCTTGAAAGCCTTAAATTTATTGAATTTCTCCAGTCAGCATGTAATTAAACCATTACAATAGCATATAAGAGTTGAATGCTCTTCAAAAATATACTGTATACTTTCCTGGGTAGTTTTGGAATAAATTAGCTATATTAAGGCTTCAATTTTTGAAACAGCTGTTGAGCACCATTTATGTAGATGTGCATAACATATATAGCTGGCTTACACTATGCAACCTGTTATGTATAGGCCAATTTTTTTATATGTTCTTTGATCCACGCCTAGCTCACAGAACCCACTGCAGAAGAGATCAGGCTGTTTGCAGAAACCTTGGTCTCCCCTCCATCAACTCCGTGCTCCAAATTAGTTTGACATGAGCCTTTGCTCGTAACACGTTTGCTACTGCTTTTGATATTCCTGCATTTAACAGCTCCATTAATATTATCTCTCCTGCTGTGGATAAGAGGACAGAAAGGGGTGGGCTTGAGTCTATAGTCAGCTTGTTTTTGTTTGGTTTGGGGTTTTTCTTTCTTTACACACAGTTAAGGGATATTAAGTGCTTGTTTCATATACATTTTAAATGAAAGTCCTACGTAACGTGAGAAATATATATAAATTATTTTTCATTTTAAATTCTCCTTTAAAAAAATGTTCATTCATCTTAATGCATTTTCTCTCTGCAGTTATTATCCACTGTATCCACCAAGTGAGGAGATAAATATTGATTATGAAGGTCTCTATAACTATGCCCTCATGCCTGTGACTCCAGATGTCTTTATTATACCCTCTGAGCTTCGCTATTTTATTAAGGTTAGATATTTGCCATCATGTGAATTTTTATGACAACCTTGGTCCTCAGATTTGGGTATTAAGTGTACACCATACTACTTGCCTGTTTAGGCTGCTGTCTATTTTTAGATGGCTGCTGACTGAGCTAGTAGATGCTAATTGCATATAATTCCTCCCAGCTATTCTAAAACAAGAAGGGTACAGTCTCAAAATGTGATATGATGTGTATTATTCTTGTAAAAAGTGGGTAACAAAACACAACATATGAAAATAAATTTACCTCAGCCCCCTTCTGTTATAAAAGTAGGAATAACCAGGACACATGACACTTGCATTTGTTTTAAATTCTCTGGGTACACGTTAAAATATTTACTGCCCGCAGTAGAGGTGTGCAGTAGTGCACCCTTAGGCAACACACTTGTTGCATGCGGAAACTAATTTTGAGGGAATCCACTATTCGGATTTATGGAAGTAGTGCTCCATTTCTAAAGTAATTTCCAATTGCTTTTACCTCACCAGGACATTAGTGGCTGCATCTGCATTAACCCGGGACGTCTAACTAAGGGTCTGGTTGGGGGCACCTACGCTCGCTTTCTGGTGAAAAAGGAAGCAGTTGGCCCTGAAGGAAGAAAATCTCCCTGTATATCTGCACAAGTAGTGAGAGTCTAATGATTCCAAATAACTTTTGGATTTTAATGATTACAATACCTTTTATTGGGAGCAGTGCAGAGGAACACACCAGCAATGATAAGAGGACTTTATGATCAAGAACCAAAGTTGTTTTACTTTATCATTGTAATGAGACCTTTTCAAAACATGCTTATGTCAATATTGTTTGCCTTGTCGCCTCTTAGACATACCTACATTCTTGTATGGGTAAGGTCTGATTGCAACTTTTCAGCATTAAAGAGGTGGTCGTCCGTTCTATATTGTATCTGTATTATTTCACATGAATCACAGAAGCCAATTCTATCCATGGTAAAGACCACTACATTTGCAGAACTGTATGACTTGATTGTATTTTTTATTTTTATTTTGCTTGTGTATAAAAACATACACAGATCACTAGATAATTTCATTGGCTGGCTCCCTGTGGAGTGTTATCCTGCTGTCCCTCCCCTGTCAGTAGTGATTTGGCTAGTTTATGCAGCGGGAGTGAGTTGGTGTAAGTGGTCTGTTACTGGGACCCTGAGAACTAGAAGTAATGCCATTGCCAACTACATCTGTCACTGCCCCAGCACCAAAGGGTGGCTACATTATTGGCTGGTACTAGCATATGTCTAAGTGTAAGGATACAATGGTATACTGTTCATTCTAACCAACAAGTTACATAATTTGTTAGTGGCTTTATGAATACACTATTTATAAGTGTTAATATTATATACAAAATAGATATACGTATGCGTTTGTAATATGAATGTGTTCCAAGGTGTATTTTTGCAACCCAAATTGCATTACGCTTACTTGTATATCTTAAAATGTGAGAAGATCATATCATTCAGGTCTGTTCATTAATTAGCAAGGGCTTGCAACTTGGTGAGCAATGCCAGCAGCAAATTTAAGCAGACAAAAATTGCAAAGCGCAAATTCACTACACTCAACTAACAAGTGTACGTGGCTTAAAAAAAGCAGGCAACTCACAAATGAAATAACCTGTGAAATAGAACAAGAGTCTCTCCACCCACTTTATTTCAGGGATGTGGACTAATTAAATACATGGGAGGAGCTCCATGTGCCCCTTGGAACTAACTCACAAGCCCCTTTCCTTCAATGCACATCCTTGTCGGACACCAACATGTACACTGACTCTTTATTTTCTGCAATGTGGCTCATGTGATGGAACCCATCACATGAGCCACATTGCAGAAAATAGTCAGTGAACCACACTTTTCCCCCCAAAGCTCAATTTTATAAGTTTTAAGTTGTGAGCACAATTAAAAGAAAGGAATCAAATAAGTTATTTATTAGAGATAACAAAATATATATAAATACAAAATTAACCCCTTCAGTCCCAGTGGTTTTTGGTACCTCAAGTCCCAGAGCAATTTTGCCATTTTTGCGGTTTGTTGGTTCAGTGATTCCTCTTTCCTGTGAATAGTGTACCCATGTAAACTATATATTGTTTAGGAGAGAGAGGGCTTTCTTTTGATATCATAGTTGGATAATTTGCTGAAAATTTAGGATGAGAAATTTAGTAAAAACTAGCAAAAAATATTAAACGTTTTCCCCTCTGAGTCCTCACAAAATTAGGTAAAGTGATGGAAAATACCCTCCAAATTTATCAATTCAGGTGTCCCGATTTCAGAAAAACCTCATTTGTATAGAATTTCCATACTTTCCCAGCACTTATAGGGAACATACTATAAGGTGGACATTATTCGTAGAATTTTTACTTAAGGTATGATGGGTTTGCAACTCTAATTTTAAACAAATAAACCAAAAATACCCACAAAAGTATATATTTATGTAAAGCAGATAACCCAGACTATTCTATCAGGGGTATTTGGGCACTCCATGCAGGGGATATCCTGTCCTCCGATGACCTTCTGGGTGACGTCAGCAGTGACGCAACCTGGAAGGAAATGTGCAATTAATCATACCGGCAGCTGTTACAGCAGATCTAGAAGCAGAAAGTCAGCGATGCTGGCTTCTGCTGACAGGGAAGCCCAGGCTGTCAAACCTGTAGCAGCAGATATGTGTCCCTGTCGCTGCAAGAAGGTCAGGACGTATCAATACGGCCATAAGGGTTTCTTGAGATGCGTTTTATGGACGTACCGGTACGTCCATAGGGGACTGAAGGAGTTAAGCAGAGTGTAATATAGTATGTCTATTAATGCTTATATGCATAAAAATAAAGTCGGTCTCGATATGAAGTACAGCTTCATTCTCTCCCCAACATTGTAAAAAAGAAAAATCAAGAATGGTTGTTAACGGTAACAAGGCTGAATTACTTAATTGTTATAGCAGAATAACCAAAACATTCTAATCTTAAGGCCATTCAAAAAAAAAGTTGAATCTGAATCCTTAACCATACATTTACCGGGCATGTAACAAAGTATTAACCCTAATTCTAAAGGTAACGAGCAACAACCTACATAGGTATCTCCTAGTAGTAAATGTTATACTGCAATTTTAGTTTTAATCTAGCATTATAATCCTTGTAATCTCACATCAAATCAGTGTCCAAAATTACAATTTGTGTAAAAAAAATACCAAAAAAAAATACTACCACAAAGTGTGGCAAAGGCTGGTGGTAGAATCTGATGCATGGAAAGGGTTAAATACTACCATTTTAAGTACCTTGGGGTGTCTCGTTTTCAAAAATATATGGTTTGATGGGGTAGATTGTAGTGGCCGGGCTGAAAGATAGGGCATAGGCACAGACTGACCAAAATGGGGGGGGGGGGCGCACTTCCCAAATGTGGCCTTTTAACCCTAAACAGCAGTGAAACCCATGCATGGGTGGTATGGCTGTACTCGAGAGATGTTGTTGAACACATATTAGGGTGTTGTTTGATAGTGACGTATACCTGGAGCTATACATTTATACCCAAAGTACAATTTGTGTAAAAAAAACAAAAAAAAAATACTACCACAAAGTGTGGCAAAGGCTGGTGGTAGAATCTCATGCATGGAAAGGGTTAAAATACTAGCATTTGAAATACCTTGGGGTGTCAAAAATTAGTTTTCAAAAATATACGGTATGATCGGGTAAATTGAATTAGCCGGCTTCAAAGATGGTCCTATTAGAACATGGGGGCAGAATGACCAGATGTAAAAGTTAAAAAGTGCGCGCTTCCTAAAAGTGGCGTTTTACCTCCCAAACAACCCGACAAACCCATGCATGGGGGGTATGACTGTACTCTGGAGATGTTGCTGAACACATATTGGGGTGTTGTTTGAAAGTGTTGTATACCAGGAGCTGTAAATCCATACCTGAAGAGCAATTTTAGCAATAACAAAACAAATTACTACCACAAAGTTTGACAAAGACTGGTGGTAGAATTAGTGCATGGAAAGAGTTAAAACTCTAGCATTTGAAATACCTTGGGGTGTCTAGTTTTCAAAAATATATGATTTGATGGGGTAAATTGCGTTGGCTGGCTTCAAAGATACCCGAAATGGCACATGGGGGGAAGAATTACCAGATTTGGAAAAAATGGTTTTGAAATAGCAAAACGCTACTTGTACTTAATGCTCCATAACGTGCAGAAAAAAAGCAAAAAAAAAAACATAAAAACATTGGGTATTTCTAAACTCAGGACAAATAGTAGAATATATTTAGTAGGTTTTTTCATTAGCTTTTTTGGATGAGTAAAAGATTTGTGGGGTACAAGTCAGAAAATGTTGGGGGTTTTTTGGTTTTTTTTTTACATTTTTCATCATATTTTATTTTTTTTTATGGGAAATTAGATAATATGATCAAACCAATGGTATCTGAAGAAAGCCCTTCTTGTCCTGAAAAAAACAACATATAATTTGTGTGGTTTCACTTAATGAGTGAGGAGAAAATTAAATCTAAACACGAACACCGCAAAAGTGTTAAAACAGCCTCGGTCCCAATGGTACAAAAGGTAAAACACAGCCTGGTCCTTAAGGGGTTAATATTATTCCTCTGATTGTAATAACGAGCGTTAAATACCTGAATGGAAAGATTCATTTAAATGAATGTACAAAACATACAAGAATGTTGCAAGCATGCAAAGGCTCTAACACCTTCCTGAAGTACCGTATTTGCTCGATTATAAGACGACCCTGATTATAAGACGACCCCCCAAAATCTAAATATTAATTTAGGAAAAAAACAAAAAGCCTGAATATAAGACTACCCTATAGGAAAAAAAGTTTTACTAGTAAATATTAATTCATGTAAACAATTTTTTCATATTTAATAAAAGCTATGATTAAGAAAAATATATATTTTTTTATTTCCTTTTATTTGCCAACCTGCCCCCCCCAGTTTTGCACATCTGCCCCCAAGGTTGCCACTCTGCCCCCAGAAATGCCTTAATCCCCCTTTATTTGCCACTCTGCCCCATGATGTGCCTTTTAACCCTCTATATGCCACTCTGCCTCCAGAAATGTCTTACGCCCTCCTATATGCCACTCTGCCCCATGATATGCCTTTTAACTCCCTATATGCCAGAGTGGCATATAGGGGGTTAAAAGGCATTTCTGGAGGTGTATATATAAACTGCTAACAGCAATCAAACTCCTATCAAGCCAAGGCAGCCAGTACATGCTGGAACCTGGGGATGATAGGAGTTTGAGTGCAGCCTCCCTATGTCATGCTACCACCCCCCCCCTACACATCCATGCTATCACACACACACTCATTCACAAACATTTAAATACTCATTCATTCCATTAATCACATACACACACACTCAAACCCCCCACCCTCTTACCTGAACTGCAGATCTCCCACTCGCAGACTTCTGCAGAGGCCCGGCTGTGCGAGCAACTTCTCTGGCCCCGCCCCCAGAGGAAGGAGGGGGAGGCAGAATTATGTGACACTCTGCTAGCTTCCTGCTGCTAATAGAAGAGACGCTGCTCGGGACCAAAGCACCGGTAAGCAGCCTGGCCCCAGCAGACATTTTTTTGAGGTCTAATTAGAAGACGACCTCGATTATAAGACGAGGGGTATTTTTCAGAGCATTTGCTCTGAAAAAAACCTCGTCTTATAATCGAGCAAATACGGTAATTGTGTCTACCAATAGGAGCTTTATGGTCCTTCTCTCAATAGACCTCAAATTTGAGCTAAATTTCCTAAGTTTGAGCTGTCTACACAAATTATGAGATAGACAACATTTCAGTGTCACGGTCAGGACTACTTGCCAAGCCGTGACTGTGTGGAGGGCGTGGGCATGAAGGGGTTAATAGCACCAGGCCTCTGGATTTACTAACTTGACCCCTTAACAAGGCATAAGTTACACCAAATTAACCCCCAAATCCTGCCTGTATCCCCCCAGGTAGTCTGCCACCACTCACGATTTTGATACCGGATTCGTGAGAAATCCGAATTAGAACCTTTATCTCTATATATATATATATATATATCAACCCACCCCGGGCAAACAACATATATATATCCTGTAGAACTCAATAACAATACGGTAACGTGTTATCCTCTCTTAGGGTTTGTGGATATCGATACTAGAGCCCAAAGACAGACTTAGATTATGAATATTTTAATAACAAAAATACAAAGATTACACAGTGCCAGAATTACAAAAAAACAAGACATACAAAAGAAAAAGATCCTTATCAGTTAGGCCATTAATCACCACAGGGGTCCTTTGGGAAGATGACACCTCTAGCCAGAACAGATACAGAGGGCATTCACTAAGAAACGCATTAAATCAACCTCAGATTAACTCATTGAATGCTTAACCAAAGTTAATCATGACACCTCCCCCTTTAAGATGGTGGACAGAGGAGGTCAGCACACGCTGATCTACTATGTCTGCCTAAATTCTAGTCTCCCTCTGACAAGGATAAACTGTCAGCATTCCCATAGAAGCTGACTTGTCACACCGCTCAGTAAAACTATACTGCTGTAGCACCGGACTCCATCTGTGCAACTTGCTAAACTTCCCATCTAATCTATCCGCCTGAAGAGGAGGGTTGTGATAGATTATAACAGGGAAGTCACAACCATACAAGCATGGCTGTAACTCCTGCAAAGCACACACCATAGCTAAGCACTCTCTGCCAACCCTTGAATAAGCCTCTTCCTTTGGCGATAAGTTACTCAGATGTGTTAAGGCCTCATCCATTTGTTTCTCTGCCCTCCTTAGGATAGCTAAACGCTGCCCATTCCCAAGCAAGACAGCAAACGGGTGTCCATTGTCCTGGGCATCCGGTGTGGATCCCAGGCTCTTGGCTTCACCTACACTCACAGTGCGAGGGGTTTCTTGCTGGCTGGTCAATGTAGCTGTCTTTTCATCAACCCATTCTATATTATGCTCTGTAGCTGTTGCCCCAGCATCTTGCTGGTATGCCACTACAGGGGAAATCTTCTGCCCCTCACACTGCCCACTCAGTGAACACACAAAAGGGTTATCAAGGTGTGAATTTTCCTCCCCCTCCTCCTTATCTCCAGTCTTTACAGCTTTAGGGGTCTTAGGCACAGTGGAGCAACTACCCCTTTCCCGCTTCTTGACCTCCAGCACTTTAAGGGTTAAATACCGCCTTTCCTCTGGAGCATTAACCCCTTAAGGACCAGGCTGTGTTTTACCTTTTGTACCATTGGGACCGAGGCTGTTTTAACACTTTTGCGGTGTTCGTATTTAGATGTAATTTTCTCCTCACTCATTTAGTGAACCCACACAAATTATATGTTGTTTTTTTTCAGGACAAGACGGGCTTTCTTCAGATACCATTGTTTTAATCATATTATCTAATTTCCCATAAAAAAAAATAATAAAATATGATGAAAAATGTAAAATCAAAAAAACACATTTTCTGACTTTTACCCCAAAAATCTTTTACTCATCCAAAAAAGCTAATGAAAAAACCTACTAAATATATTCTACTATTTGTCCTGAGTTTAGAAATAGCCAATGTTTTTATGTTTTTTTGCTTTTTTCTGCACGTTATGGAGCATTGAGTACAAGTAGCGTTTTGCTATTTCAAAACCATTTTTTCCAAATCTGGTAATTCTTCCCCCCCATGTGCCATTTCGGGTATCTTTGAAGCCGGCCAATGCAATTTACCCCATCAAATCATATATTTTTGAAAACTAGACACCCCAAGGTATTTCAAATGCTACAATTTTAACTCTTTCCATGCACTAATTCTACCACCAGTCTTTGTCAAACTTTGTGGTAGTAATTTATTTTGTGGTTTTTATCGCTAAAATTGCTCTTCAGGTATGGATTTACAGCTCCTGGTATACATCTTTTTCAAACAACACCCCAATATGTGTTCAGCAACATCTCCCGAGTACAGTCATACCCCTCATGCATGGGTTTGTTGGATTGTTTGGGAGGTAAAACGCCACATTTAGGAAGTGCACATTTTTTAACTTGGAACTTTTACATCTGGTCATTCTGCCCCCATGTCCTAATAGGACCATCTTTGAAGCCGGCTAATTCAATTTACCCCATCAAACCATATAGACACCCCAAGGTATTTCAAATGCTAGTATTTTAACCCTTTCCATGCATGAGATTCTACCACCAGCCTTTGCCACACTTTGTGTTAGTATTTTTTTTTTTTTTTTTTTTACACAAATTGTACTTTGGGTATACATTTATAGCTCCAGGTATACGTCACTATCAAACAACACCCTAATATGTGTTCAACAACATCTCTCGAGTACAGTGATACCACCCATGCATGGGTTAGACTGCTGTTTGGGGTTAAAAGGCCACATTTGGGAAGTGCGCTTTTTTTTCCCTATTTTGGTCAGTCTGTGCCTATGCCCTATCTTTGAGCCTGGCCACTACAATTTACCTCATAAAACCATATATTTTTGAAAACTAGACACCCCAAGGTACTTAAAATGGTAGTATTTAACCCTTTACATGCGTCAGATTCTACCACCAGCCTTTGCCACACTTTGGTAGTATTTTTTTTTGTATTTTTTTCACACAAATTGTACTTTGGGTATAAATTTATAGCTCTAGGTATACGTCACTATCAAACAACACCGTAATATGTGTTCAGGAACATCTCCCGAGTTCAGTCATACCCCACATGTATGGGTTTGTCTGGTGTTTGGGGTTAAAATGCCACATTTTGGAAGTGCGCTTTTTTCCCCCCCATTTCGGTCAGTCTGTGCCTATGCCCTATCTTTGAGCCCGGCCACTCCAATTTACCCCATCAAACCATTCATTTTTTTAAATTAGACGCCCCTTGGGTATTTGAAATGCTTTTATTTAAATTTTTCCATGTCAGGATTTTTGGGAAGATACAGCACTAATTTTAGCACTTGCTCATAATAATAAACTTTATTTTTTTATTTTATTTTTATTTTACTCTTTTTGGACTTTTTTTTTACATTTTGCTGGAACTGGATAGTTCCTCTAAAGCATAATAATTTTTAAATGTCAGTAACATGAGAAAATTCAGTAACATGAATATCCGCAGACACCCCTATGTCATGCATACTTTCTCCTGCATCCAGATCTAAGTACCCATGTGCTGTATACACGATTGGGCACACATCCCCAGTTCCCTTTAGTTTTCCAGGGATAATACCTTCAGGGCATTCAACTGCTGAAGACACGTTGGCAGAAGTATCCCCAGCATCCCTGAATTCCTTGACTACCTTATCACCCATAGTCACATTATGCTTTTCAGTATCAGGGGACATGAAACCAGAAGAGCCACTGCAGACTCCCTGTTCCTGAAACTCTTCCCCTCCAACGGTCAAACCACACTTTTCCCTTGCGCGCTAGGTCTGGTCCCTTGGTGCACATCCCCCTTCATCTCTTCAGGAGACAGGATCCTAGGTTCTGGTTCAGACAGGCATACCTCTGCCTTCTGGGATCCCTCCCAGCTACCCACTACTCCCAAAGTTTCAGACAGTACCTTAGGTTGGACAGGGCCCTCTACCAGCCCTCCAGGTTTGCAGGTTTCCTCAACTGGTGCATACTGGCAAACAAGTCGATCCCGCAAACCCTTGCCCACACCCCAATCAAGGTACACACGTGCCACTGGCACCGCAGGGCGCACCCCGCCAATTCCTTGGATGGACATGGTCTTCCCAGGGATAAGATCCTCCAATCTTACCATCTCAGGCCGCACCAGAGTGCAAGCAGCCCCCGTATCCCTGAGTCCCATAGTCACACGGCCACCTACAGTTACTCTTTGTAGGTTCTCCTCTTCATTCCCCTGAACCCTGGAAACAAACAAGACAGCTGGGTGTTCCCCAACTGCTACACACTGCAAATTGTCTCCTTGTGCCTCCTTTGGTCTAGCCACAAATAAAACAGGTGCAGCTCCCCCAGCTGTACCTCCATTTCCATTTGTCCATGGAGATGGTCTCTTAGAAGGGCAGGTGGCACTCAAGTGCCCAATCTGGTTACACCGATAACACCGGCGGGTATCCCCCTGGCCCGATGTGGCCCCTGCTCTGTTGGCTAGGAAAGGTGTTGGTGATAATCTCCCGGCTGGTTTAGGAGTTGGTGGCTGGTAGGCTGCTCCTTTCCAGGTAGATGGTCCTTGTGATGCTTGTACCCGCTTGGTTGTTGGAGTACGGTTGTTGGCATAATCGTTAGCCAGATCTGCCGCCTCTGCCGTGGTCTTAGGTTTTCTGTCCAGAATCCATTCTCGGGCCTCCGGACTTCGTGTGCTCAGGAACTGCTCCAAAATCATCAGATCCTCCAGGGCCTCATATGTAGTAACTTGTTGGCCTCCAGCCCGTTGCCGGAAAACAGTCCGAAGCTGTCCCGCATATTCGGTACAACTATCCGATGTAGCTTGCTGCATCTCTCGAAACTTTTTCCTGTAGAATTCAGGGGTGAGGTTAAAACTTTTTAACAAGGCAGATTTTATGGCCTCATAGTCCTGGTCAACTTCCATTGGTAAGGAAGCAAACACATCCAGGGATTTCCCCTTCAGACGTGGGGTTAAAAACTTTCCCCACTCTTCCTTGGGCAGCTGGTACTGCCGGCACACTCTCAAATCCTCTCAAAAACACATCCAAGTCAGTGTCCTTTTCCAGCATTGGAAAGTGTTCCAGGTGAGGTCGGTTAGCATATCCATCCCCGTTAACAATGCTTTGGGGAGACGGACTATATTGCTTTAACCGTAGAAGTTCCAGCTGATACCTCCACTCAGCTTCTCGTTCAGCAGCTGCCCGCTCCGCAGCTCTCTCAGCAGCCTCCCTCTCTCTCTTTCCGCAGCCTCCCTCTCTCTTCTTGTACTGCAGAATCAGGTTGAACTTTAGCTGAGGGTCCACGCTCCCCAGATCTTTTAGTACCACTTGTAACTCAGAGTCCATTACACTCAAGGCGTTAACTTTATCAGGAAAACATCCTTGATCCACAGGCTCTTCCAAAATCACATCTGCTCCAATGGCCTGCTCTGCACAGAGTTTATCATGTTCCAGGAGATCCAAAATCAGCTGCTCTTTGCTTTTGCCAAAAATTTGTATATTCCTTTCTTGACAAACAAGCTCCAGAGATTCTTTTGGCTGTCGTCGATATGCCTCCATAATGCAGTATGGTAGAGAAAAATAAAAGGGCGAGGAACGAACTGTTTTGCACTGTATGTCTGTAATTAGGCACTGAGTAATGTCTTTGGGAAATTACACAAAACCCATGTAATTTCTTCTAGTACTAAAATCACCAAATCGGGCAATACAAATAGCACTAAAAAACTCTAGATATCCCACCTAGCTGCCGCCAAGTTTGTCACGGTCAGGACTACTTGCCAAGCCGTGACTGTGTGGAGGGCGTGGGCATGAAGGGGTTAATAGCACCAGGCCTCTGGATTTACTAACTTGACCCCTTAACAAGGCATAAATTACACCAAATTAACCCCCAAATCCTGCCTGTATCCCCCCAGCTAGTCTGCCACCACTCACGATTTTGATGCCGGATATATGTTGATATATGTTGTTTACCCCGGGCAAACAACATATATATATATATATATCCTGTAGAACTCACTAACAATACAGTAACCTGTTATCCTCTCTTAGGGTTTATGGATATCGATAGTAGAGCCCAAAGACAGACTTAGATTATGAATATTTTAATAACAAAAATACAAAGATTACACAGTGCCAGAATTACAAAAAACAAGACATACAAAAGAAAAATAAAACAGCAAACAGTTCTTAAAAACAAAGGGACTTAAACACAGGACCCTCACTCACGAGTTTCTCCAATAAGTAGGCCTGTGGGAACTCCTTAAGTCCAGATGGTTCTTATGACGTTGTTCTGATCAGAGTATATCATGGAGTTCTGCTTTGAGGTCGCTGCATTGTCCCTAAATCAGACTTTTGCAAGCAAACGCCCCTCCGACCACATGACTGATTATATGACACCATCCCCAAGAATCAGGTCCCATCTTTGATGTGCCAATAAGTTATGGTGGGGTAAAGGTGATGGAAACCCCCCCCACTTAAGATAGGAATGGAATTCCTATAACTAAGGATCCTTATCAGTTAGGCCATGAATCACCACAGGGGTCCTTTGGGAAGATGACACCTCTAGCCAGAACAGATGCAGAGGGCATTCACAAAGAAACACATTAAATCAACCTCAGATTAACTCATTGAATGCTTAACCTAAGAAACTACCACCTCTGCTGAGTTACCCTTCCATGCATCCACTACGTTATATGAGTTAATCATGACATTCAGTACTACAGTTGGCCTCAGTTTTAATTCATGTTGTACCCCAGTAGTTGCGGAAGAAAGGTGTAATTAGTAATGGCAACACATACAAATCCGATGGCCCAAAGCCAAGGGGAAGCAGATCCGTTTTGGCCAGGTGATGCAAACATACTTGGTGCTAACCAGTTACCCAAAGTTCTTACTTTTCTGCCTGAGAACTTACATCCATCTTTAGCTACAGATTCGAAGTATGGATTGACATATAACATAAGTGATTTCTTATAATCTCGCAGATCAGTTAAATAAAACACTCTAAGTGGAAACAAAAGTGGGACAAGTCTGATTTGTCCACTTGTCCCTACAGGAATGTGCAAATGAGGTCTTGGCAGATGATATGATCGACTGTACTCGGAGTGGGGATGCTCAAAAAAAAATACTGTTCTCTCCACTAAAATTCCAAACAGGCGATTAGGATGACATGATTTTGCATGAAGGAGGGTATTATCCACAGCTACTTTACCCTCTAGAGTGACATCAAGGTCATGTACGTTTGAAGGGTGGAATAACTTGGTAAATTTTAAATTATGCTCGTTGTCGTTAAAAGAGCAACTAATTTGCATGTCTGATTCTCTACTGTGCCAGATTAGGATCACGTCATCGATACAGCAGTAATATTGATATTTTTTTATTTTTTTCAGTAATATTGATGAACCTATCCCAATTGACAAAAAACAACCACAAGGAATTCTGGGTAGGCGCATGCAAATAAGGTCAACAATGATCACATTTCACCTCCATATAAATGGATCCCTTGAGAGTAAATGTCCTCTGTACTTTTCTTAATCCTGCCCGCTCCCGTTGAATTTCTGACCGTTACCGCGCGCTCCTGTAACGTGTGTGTTCCACTCCTGCCAGCTCCCATAACATGCGTGTCCAATCTCGCCCGCTCACCCAACTATTCTGTCACAGCATTTAGAGCTAGGGAAGAATTTGCACAAATGTTAAGGCTATGCTAGGCATAAAACATTGGGTTTCAAGGCTAGGACCGCCTCTGAAATTAAATGTGAAGAAGCCAAAAAAAAAAACAAAAAAAACGCGGGATTACCGGGACTCGCAGGTATATTGTGTGACCACCTGCCCCCCCCAAAACACACAGAATACCGCCCGCACCCACAAGTTTTTGTTTTTTTTTACGGGTCCCAACACCAACACATTTGCATGTGCCTACCCAGAATCCCTTGTGGTTGTGGTAGCACTACAAGATTTCTGAGGGAAAAGAAGAAGCATTCTGGCTTGTTTGGTGGATGTAGATTGGTGCTAAATAACACTTCGCTATCCCATTATATGTGATATAACACTAGTACCCATAGGCATTCCACCACCAAAATGCCACTTTTCGTATAAGAATACCCTCTGATATACCGTCATCCACCAAAGATTTGAGCTGATGTAAAAATATTTAAGGTACTTTAAAATTCGCTCTTCGACCTGTGGCAGGTAAGATTGGTTATCTTCAGGAAAAGTTGCAGCTCCACAGCGGTACCCACTTTGGTCCGGTTTTCACACAGTGAAAATCACTTCAACTGAAATTAACTCCTTAAAGCCAGTGCTGGAGCTGCCTGGTATACTGGGCACATACTGCTGCAAGCAGGGTGGGTGTTCAACCCAGTGCAAAGGTGTGGATAAATCACTACATGCATTGGGAAGCAGGGATTAATTACAATGCAAAGGGGGCACTCAGCTTTCATATGGATTAATGTAGCAATAGATCATATGACAGCTGCTCTTTGCACGTGTAAATGATCTGCCTTTTATGTTATTGGTAGTGTACCTAAATCTGCATGGAATTCTGCACTATTTAGCCCAACACACCATCACACCCAAAAACCTCCGACGCTGTGCAATGCAAAGCTTGATGATGCAGAAACTGCAAAATCAGCGCCACCTTCCTTCCAGTCAAACAGCCCAGCGACGAAGACATACCGAATACTACACCCGCCGTGCCACCGGATAAAATAAACCTCTGTGCGCCACAGTTGTGATATAAAATACATTCACAGGGAATACCTGTCCACAAAGAAGCGTTTCAAGCTGTATTTAGAATACGCGAGTTTATTAGCAGCGCTTTGTTATTCGGAGACAAACGTTCCCTCAATGATAATGGGGAAGGGGGCACTTCCTTGCCATTTCACGGAGCCCGTGAGGTGAGAGGCGGCACCTACTTCCTACACAGGGCAGGAAATACAAACCTTTATTGTCACCTGAGAATTCATTATGCATTTTCCGGTAGCAGAATCATCCCTCAAAAGACTATTATTGCTATGTTTTGGTAATTACATGGGGGTTCAGGCATTGGCGTCCCCGCTCTTACATTTGCCGTAAACTTCATTTTGCCTCTACTTGACGCGCCGACTGACGACGACTCCACTCTGAAGTCTGCGTGGATAGGGGAGTGAGCTAATCCGGCTGACTCGGGAGAGAAATCAGCCAATGAAATGCTCCCCTTAAGTCATATGACGCACTGTGTGCCTGTGTAAGGGTGTGGAGTTTGCGTGGTTTTCAAGCTGGCAGCGGAGTGGAAGAACATCAGCCTGTATTGTCCGATTTTTTGCTACCTGTGGAAAAATCAGGAAGCCGCAGATTCCTCATCCAGGTCTGACAGGAGAGACACTGAGGTGTGTAACTGTGTGTCATACAGATTTACAGGGTACATGTGTGCACTAGAAGGTGTTTGTATGTCAGCATGTGTGTAGGCTGCATTGTGTGTATCATTGTGTATGGTAAGCGTATGTCTATGATGACATGCAATTTGTGTGTCACTGCATGATGGTGTTTTGCATATGTGTGTGTCTGTGATGGTTGGTGGGGTATGTGTCGGTGTTACCGCATAACAGTGTTTTGCATATGTGTGTGTCTGTGACAGTTGGTGGGGTATGTGTCGGTGACACCGCATGATAACAGTGTTTTGCATAAGGTTGGTGGCATGATAAAGCAATCTGTTTTTCTGTGTAAAACCCAGGACCATGTACCTAGATCTCGAAAAATGTTGGTAAACCAGTTGAAGCAGAAAAGTTACCAGCTGAATCAGAAGCCTTCATCTCAAAGCAATTGCAAGAAAATGCTCAAAAGGTTTAGTTTCAACACTATCTCCTAGTTGCAGTACCCACGTTTCAGTTACTAGCAAATACATACAACTTGAACATGGTGTCAGTCCCAGAGGTGTCATTTGTGACTTCGCTGAGTACCCACCTTCCTGATTCTTCTATTGCCAGCTTAATTGTGACTAAAGGAGAAAGCAGCGGGTCTTTCTGGAGACCCTGGGCTGATGATACTACTCCAGAGTCTCCTCTCTGCATAGATCTTAGTTGCTGAAAGGAGGTGTCCAGCTTTCAGACTGGCCCCAGGGCTTGGTAAGCCTTTCCATCCCTGATTAGGGTTAGAATTGTTAACTGTTCTACTAATCTGTGGCAAGTGAAAAAAAATATCCAGAACTGTAGCTTTATATTTTTGCTAAAGCAAAGATTTGTTGAAAATCCAAAAACCTGTGCACCAAATGCAAAAGTTATAAGATTTCAGTGTTACCTCTGCCTTTGTGTTTCAGTTGTAGAGGGTTGCCGGAAACCGTTACACAACAATCCAAGAAAGTCAAACGCAGAGGATGTTACTAGGAGATAATGCTTTTTTTAATAAGATTTTTTCCCCCATAGATATATATGCAAGGCACTGACACAAGATAGCCATCTTCTTTGCCTTTCTGGAATGCATGAGCAACCATTATATCTCTTTAGCTGCCTGTAGCTGTGACCTCTGATCAGAAAGTATGTTAAATCATTTTAAACATTCTTCAGTGCTTTTGGAGCCTTCAAGCACAGTGTTAAACAGTTTCAGTATTGACCTACCTGGCAGCTCTGTACAGGATCCTCAGTCAGTTCAGCTCAATGTTCCATGCAATTGTGTAAACCGTGTTCTGTAAGGGCTGCCGTGGACCGCCAGCTCTATCGTGACATCAGGAGAATGTAGGGTTAAGGCAGAAAACAAGCCCACATGCTCACACTGCAAGGATCAGATCAACTACAGCTTAAACCAGACCTGTTCCCAGCACCCTAAAATGTACTGCCACCACCAAGTTTTTTTTTAATGTTTTAAAATGACCTAAGGAGGCTTTGTATCCTCTGAACTACTTAAATTCTATAAGCATTCTATTTTTTAGAAAAAAAATATGTCCTATCTCCTGGGTCTGTTTTTACACGCCACTTCTGACACCTCTGCTGACAAGTGATGCAGAGTGCCAAGACATGATGTCATGTTAGAAACAAAGCTAGCCACACCTTGAGGGAGCCCTGAAACAGGTGTCTCTCACTCCTACCATGGGAATCATAAAAGGAGAGGTGGAAGGTGACAGATTCTAGTGAGAATAGAGATGGGGAGAAAGGGGGAGATAATGCAAAAAAAGAGATGGGGAGAGATAATGAGAAAGAAAGAGTGTTTGTATGTTAGGGCAAGTGTGTCTAAGGGCAAATGTAAGCTAGGATGTTTGTGTGTGGAAAGCATGAAAATGCATGTGTGTATGGGCAGATGTTTGTAAGGGAAATACACTATATGGCGAAAGGTCATCCCATTCTTCCCAGTAGGTGCCAATATAAGTGAAGGGCTGTGTGTTTGTACAAGGGGCTGGGTTTTTAATAAAATTGTATTTATTGGTTTGGCATATGTGGTGAAATAATGGAGGAAAATAATTGCCCAAATAAAAATATAGTTTTTCACTTGGTAAAGTGTAAGCTATTCATAAGGTTGTCTCCTAAATCTACTTTATTTGTTTTTACTTAATTTTTAATGTTTGCTTGACACACAGTGGCTTATTAAAGCGGTTTAATTTTAGACATTGGCCACCACCTCCTCTTCCTACATCCACTGCACCTGGTTTCAATAGAAAAAATTCCTGCAAACTGAATATCGAAGTCTGCAGTTATATGAAGGATACAGATATGCTGGAGGAAGTTCAGTGAAGGGCTACTAAAATGGTTCATGGATTACAGGAAAACTTACCAGGAAAGGTTAAAAGATCTAAACATATATATAGGTGTATGGAAGAAAGACGTGAAAGAGGGATATGATAGAAACTTTTAAATGCTTGAAGAGAGTCAACATGATAAAGGAAGAGGGTTTATTTAAAAGGAGAAATACTACCGCAACAAGAGGACATGCTTTTAAACCTGTGCCCCTCTATCTAAAGATTAACATTAGGAAATATGACTTTACTGAAAGGGTAGTTGTTGCATGGAATAGCCTTACAGCAGACGTTGTAGATGTTAATACAGTGAAGGCGTTTAAGCAAGCATGGGGTAGGCATAAGGCTAAGCTACATACAAGATAAGGCCAGGGACTAAGGAAAGTATTCAGAGACTGGACAAACTGGATGGGTGGAATGGTTCTTATCATCACTTTCTATATTTCTATACCTTTGATATCTTTGAGCTGTATACATTTTAAATGGTGGCTTTTTCTCCTTTTTTATTTTGTTTCTATAATGAGTTCTGTATGCACACCCCCTCTTTGCACTTTGTTAAACTATGAAAATTGCCTGCCCTCTGTGGAGGGAAAATGTTGCATAACCCCTGGTTAAAGGTTTACATCTTCTGTTCTAGCACTTAAAGTACTGGTAGAAAATAAAAGTGCTCAACCTAAAATATGTTCTTGGAGTGTCTACATACATTTCTCATAGTCAGTTATAATAACAATATTACACAATCACTACTATCACTAGTGAAATACACTTGAAACAATCTTACTTTTAAACATGTTAATCCTCTAATTTTTGTTTTTCTTCCTTTACAGAATCTACAGTACATCTACTGCAACTGTATGTCTCTCCTAATCTCCTGTAGTCCAAATTTACTTCAGAAGTATTTTTGAATGTCGATGAACTCCATGACCAGAATGTAATCTTATCCCGCTTTGTTGGATTCAGTGGGCAAAGGAGAGAATACGGAAAATGTCAACAAAGGCCCCAATCTACCTGAAAAGGGGCAGTCGCAAAGGGAAATTAAGAGACCTCCTGTCACCTGACATGATTAGTCCACCACTTGGAGATTTTAGACACACTATTCATATTGGCAGTGGAGAAGGGGATGTGTTTGGGGATATGTCTTTCTTGCAAGGAAAGTTCCACCTCCTTCCACGATCAAACCCAGGATCTCCTGCATCTTCTCCATGCAGAACACAACCACAGTCCCATTCAGAGCTTCCATCACCCCTGCTAAAGAATGCCATTTCACTTCCAGTTATAGGTGGACCTCAGGCTCTCTCCTTGCCTCAGGCTCCCCCTCCGAAGCCCCCTCGGCTTCACTTAGATGAGACCAGTAAAATTCCATTGAAGGATGTGGGAGGAGTTCAACAGGCTATACAGGTCACTTCTCATAATCCTATAACAGCAGAGAAACAGGAGGAAGAAATTCTTGGCCATGCTGGATCCCTGCTTTCCTTACATGTAGATCTTGGTCCCTCTATTCTAGAAGATGTGTTGCAGATAATGGAAAAGGTGTAGTGCTCATTTGGCTCACTTGACTTCTTGTAACACAAACCTTTTAAATCAACAGAAGAATAAGAGAAGTGACTGTGAAGTAAACGAAACTGCATTATAGAATGATGAATACTACCTATTAAAATGCAAAGCTATATAATGCCAAATATCTATAATTTTCATAGTGAACACACTGTGCCTCCGTATTGCTTAATTCTCCTTGTGAATTGCTGAAATGAAAACATGTTTGCATCTATATAGAATGTGTGATGCACTCCTTCCTTATACTGACCTGTAAATTGATTAATAGAAGCAAAACTTTGAGCCATGCTAGTGCCTTCTATTGTTTGGAACCACTAGATATGCCATTTTATCATATTTTTTTTTATATATTTTTTTATTATCAAAATTTGTAAACTTTTCTTATGATAAAATATACAAAATATGTATTCTTAAACCCCCTTTTGTTTTATTTTGCGTGTTGATTAAGGTTGTGCTTATATATTCATGCAGCAAAACTAGAATTTCTAATCAATTCCTTATTCTAAAGTTAACTTGCATCTCATCGCTCCACCATGACAAAGGTTACCTAAAACAATTAACAAACTGGAAGACATAAATGTGGGAGTCCTGGAGGTAAGAAGTTAAGATGACTATTCCAATATCATTTGGATTAAGGATGCATTGAAGATAATTGCTTATTGGTTAATGTTATGTGTACTGAAATGTAATATTCAGAATTTTGGAAAACACAATTCCATTTAGTTGTTTACGTCCAAGAAGTGGTAAAATGCAGGTATTTCACTTTTCCTCTCAGTGCTGTATCAAAGTTCTCTGTTAGACAAAATTATTGATTATAGAGCTGCAACAACTAATCACTAAAATCGATAATAATCGATAATGAAAATTGTTGCCAATGAATTTCATTATCGATTAGTTGAATCGATTTTTATCGATTATAAAACGGGTTTTTTTCAGAGCAAATGCTTAAGGTGCAGTTAGAGGTAAATGGGGGCAAACTAAGGGGAATCTAAATCCTGGGGGCAGTGAAGATTTACAGGGTTACTGTATTTATAAGAGTATTGTGTCTGAACAAGTCTGCAAATCTGTGAGTGCACTATGGCAAATCAGGGGGGTATACGGCATACCGGGGTATATAAGGCATATGTGGGGAGGGCAGTGTGGCAAGCCTGGGCTCAATTGTGCATAACTGGGGGGCAGGGTGGGAAATAAAAACAAGAAATGCAAAAAGTTTTTTATTCTGCCGTTTGTTTTTAACATCCTACGTTACTTTATTAAATTATCTTAAATTAAAAATTTACATTTTTTTATCCGATTACTCGATTCATCGAAAAAATAATCGGCCAACTAATCGATTATGAAAATAATCGTTAGTTACAGCCCTAATTTCTAATATAGCCCCTGTAGTGCATGTGGCTGATTCTACTACAATAAAGTGTAGTATGTAAGTCAATTTATTCAATCTAGCTATAGTTTGTGCTTTTTTGTTTTTTCATTTATGGAATTATTAGAGATATTTATGAGTCGTCAAATAAAGCTCTTTTACAGAAGGATACATTAAAGATGATTTTACTTCCTGGTTTCTCAGGTTGATTTTCTTTGAAGTTGTTTACGTTGCAGCTTTTTTGAGATGCTAAAATGTCAGGCCATGGGCTGTGCATAACTGATCTCATCCCACTTATGGTCAAATAATTTGGGCACTTAAATTGATGTTAAAGGAAACCCAGAGGCAGGTTGAAATGCATACGGTTACCGGTAGTTACTTGCTGCCATGCACAATATGGCAAATGTATGTCTGTCTGACAATAAGATAAGAGCAACTTTAAAATCTCCCAGTAACTTATCCATGCATTTCACAAAGGCAGCTTTCCCCCCTGCTGTAGAAGATGTCACTTGCACAATTGTGTTTGTAAATGTATACTTTAGGTAAGTAAACACACAGTACTTAGCAAGTTGGACTGCTCTATGGCAGAATGCCAAAAAGGTGAGGGTTTTCTTCTATTTTTTTTTATGTCGATGAATGGAAATCAGCACCACTGGTACTGCTAAAAAGATTAATTTTATGGCAGGCAGGAGGCTCCTCTTATGTATCTTTCTTTACTTTCAACAGCAGCAAAGGTAATATACAAGTTCGTTTTTAGAGAAAAAAAAATGAACAGGTAGCTGTAACCAAATATGCATAGGTAGTCCATTAGCCAATCAGGTCTGGTAGACAGGTATAGTGGCAGTTGAACCTTATAGCTCCTCCTCTTTCTATGCTGCTGTTTGGACAGTTAAGTACAATTACGGTACTCGCCTTTATTGTTGTATATTTATGAGATATTACACTGATTATTCCTACATTTATTCACTATACGTTTAAATATCATTTATTATTGTATTCTCCTATTTTTATATATTAAGTTTTATTTTCATATAATTTATTTCTCTTACGCCCTGGGGCGCCTCGGGCATCGGCGGGACGCATCTCTCATTTCTATATTAGCTTCTAGGAGTTAATTTCACTTTGTCTCCCTTACTTGTTTGTGACTGCGGTAGAAGTGTCCATTCGGATATTTCTGCCGCTCGCAAACGCCATATTGATCGCACCATTCCCCCTTTTCGTTTTCCCGCCCAGGTAGATCAGGGGCAAAACGGTACATAGGTCCGGGTTCGTAGGCAGGCAGAGAAGAATCGTGGTCGTTTAAACAGGCAAAAGGTCGGTACACTAGGCAGAGATAAAGCAGAACGAGAAACAGCACACCCAAAGCTATATAACGCTTAGAACGGGCAAAGACATGGAATAACAATGGAGTTTAAATAGGAGAGAGGTACTCACGTCATTGGCTCAGCAGCCCGCTTACAGCGGAGTTGGGCCCTGCAGAGGATGTCACGAAGAGAACTCCAACGACGTCTTTGAGGAAGATGTTGGCCAGCTGCAAAGTGGAAGGCAGGCGTGGCAAGGCGATGAAGTGAGCCTGCTTGGAGAAGCGGTCAACAACCACCAATATGGTGGTGTTCCCTTGTGACTTAGGTAGATCCACAACAAAGTCCATAGACACGTGTGTCCAGGGAACGGGAAGCGGATGCAGGAGGCCTTGTGGTCGTTTCCTAGAGGACTTTTGACGGACACACGTGTGACAGGCAGCAAGGTATGACCGAATATCCCTGGCCAGGGACGGCCACCAGAAGGATCGACGGATGAGGTACATCGTCTTCCGAAAGCCAGAGTGACCCGCGAGAAGGGAACTGTGACCCCAGCGAAGGATGTCCGTGCGGAACTTGGGAGGGACGTGGAGACGGCCCGGAGGAGGACGTTCAAAGGACGGAATGGTCCTTTGGGACATGCGGATTCTGCTCATCGTGTGGGTTGACAAGCCGGCGATGAGTCATGTTGAGGTTATGATGGGCTCGTGGCAGTGTCGATCTTGTTGGTAGTCGAATTGACGGGATAGGGCGTCAGCCTTGACGTTCTTGGTGCCTGGTCTGTAGGTGATGTAATAGTTGAAGCGGGTAAAAAAGAGCGACCACCGCGCCTGACGAGGACATAACCGTTTGGCACCTTCGATGTATGCAAGGTTTTTGTGGTCTGTCAGAATGACCACAGGTTGTTCGGTGCCTTCCAGTAGGTGACGCCACTCCTCGAAAGCCATTTTTATGGCCAGGAGTTCACTATTGCCGATGTCATAGTTCTGTTCAGCTGCGGAAAAGCGCTTGGAAAAGAATGCACGGGGATGGTATTTCGTGGTTTGTTCATTGCGTTGTGACAATACAGCCCCGGGACCGGTTTCAGAGGCATCGACCTCCAGGAGGTATTGTTTCGTAGGATCCGGGCGTAGTAGGATGGGAGCCGAGACGAAGGCTTGTTTTAGGTTGTCAAACACCTTTCTGGCTTCTTGGGTCCAATGGGTTGGGTCGACACCCTTTTTTGTCATAGCAGTGATGGGAGCCGCTATGGCGGAGTAGTTCCTGATAAAGCGCCGGTAATAATTGGCAAAGTCAAGGAACCGTTGGATGGCTTTGAGCATTTGAGGGAGGGGCCATGCGGTTATGGCCTCGAGTTTAGCCGGATCCATATGGAGACCGTCGGAAGAGACAATATAGCCAAGGAAGGGCAGACTGGTCTTCTCAAAGACACATTTCTCGGCCTTGGCATATAGACCGTTTTCTCGTAGCCTCTGTAGTACGGCCTTCAGATGGTGTTGATGGGATTCAAGCGTAGGAGAATACACGAGGATGTCATCCAAGTACACAATGACGTGGGACAGGAGCATGTCCCTGAAGACATCATTGACGAAGGCCTGAAACACCGCAGGGGCGTTACATAACCCGAAGGGCATAACGTTGTACTCGTAATGCACGAATCTGGTATTGAACGCTGTCTTCCATTCATCCCCGGACTTGACACGGATCAAATTGTAAGCACCCCTGAGATCCAACTTGGTAAAAACCTTCGCTCCTTTCAGGAGGTCGTAGATCTCCGTGATGAGGGGAAGCGGGTAACGGTTCTTTATTGTGATGCAGTTCAATCCCCTGTAGTTGATACATGGCCGTAAGGAACCCTCTTTTTTGGTCACGAAGAAAAAACTGGCTCCGGCAGGGGAGGAGGACGGACTAATGAAGCCTTTTTCCAGACTTTCTTTGATGTATCTTTCCAACGCCTTGTTTTCGGCTTCGGATAGCGGATAGGTGCGGCCCCGTGGTGGATTGGAGCCAGGCAACAGGTCGATGGTGCAGTCATAGGCCCAATGTGGAGGTAGTTTCGCCGCATCTTTTTTGGAAAACACATCCAAATAGTCCCAGTAACGTTTAGGTACGAGAGTTCTGGGGTCTGTGGGAGCGATCTCGAGGATGAGGTTGAGGCGTCGACAGGGTAAGATACAGTGCTCGTGACGGTGGGTGCTCCACAACAGTATATCGCCTTTTCGCCAGTCAATGATCGGGTTGTGTCGACGGAACCAGGGATATCCCAGGATAAGAGAGGCACGAGGAGACGTGATCAATTCAAACATGAGCTGTTCCTGGTGGGTAACCCCTACCAGTACGGTCAGTGGGTCGGTTTCTTGTGTGACGATCCCTGATCCCAAAAGAGAGCCGTTGACAGAAGCCACCAGAGAGGGCGCTTCTTTGGTACGGAGTGGTATGTGATGTGCCAGTGCCCATTGTTGGTCCATGAAAACACCAGCAGCTCCGGAATCGAGGAAGGCACGGGTGGCCACGGAGTGATTCTCCCAACGGAGCGTTATGGGTACTGTCATGCGTGTGTTGGGAGGAGTAGGGAAACGACATGCGCTTAGGGAGCTTCCTCCTGTGGTCCCTAAGCGGTCTCTTTTACCGGCCTGATGGGACAGGTAGGCAACAGATGGTCGGCTTGGCCGCAATAGAGACAGAGTCCTTGTGTTCTTCTGTGTCTTTTCTCAGCTTCGGTGAGTCTACGGACAGTCCCTATTTCCATGGGTTCCTCAGAAGCGGAGGCGGACAGAGCAGAAGACGAAGAAGGTTTTGTGTGGCCCGGAGTATAGGACCCAGGTCCCTTTCCTCTGTTGTGTTCAGATATCCGTTCCTGGATACGTTTGTCCACTCTGAGACAGAGTGCTATATACTCCTCGAGATCCGCGGGTGTATCGTGATACATGAGGGCGTCTGATTTTTTTCATTGAGTCCCCTTCTATAGGCGGCTTTGAGGGCGCCTTCTTCCCAGTTGGTCTCATGGGCCAGGGTGCGAAACTCCACGGTGTATTGGACCAAGGTTTTACGGCCTTGCTGGAGTTCAAGCAAGGAGGACTCAGCTGTCTCTTTACGACCTGGAGCATCAAAGACGGTTCGTATGGATTCCATGAAAGCGGGGCAATCCTCTAGGAGATAGGATTCTTGTTCCACCAGGGATGAGGCCCACAGTAATGCATCACCCTTGAGCAGGGATATGATAAACGACACCCTTTTGGACGACGATTGGAACGCTTGGGGATGGTTACAGAAGTGGAGCAGGCATTGGTTGAGGAAACCACAACATTCCTTCGGGTCCCCGGAATATTTATCGGGTATCGGGAACTTAGCAACAGCCCCCAAGCCCTTGTGGGAGACCTCTCTATGATGTGACGGTCCCACCGACGGGAGGGCAGTCAGGGAACGCAGAAGATCTGTCATGGCATCAACCTTTTGTTCCAGCGTTTGGAGTTGTGTAGCATGCGCGGCAAGACACTGGTCCTGGAGGTCCTGCCGTGCTTGCAGCCGTGCCATATCCGCGGGATCCATGTATGGCCTGTTCTAACTTGTTACGGTGTTTTGCTTTACAAAAATCTTGAAACCTGTCATAGCCCTCTTAAGAAGTCGAGGAGTGAGACTTATCTATCTAGACAATATCCTTCTCATGTCTCAAGACCTTCATACCATTCACCTCCATATGAATTGGGCAATCTCATTCCCTTACGTCCTAACTGGCAGCACAAGAGGGGTATTACTGCCCCTGTGAACAATTAGGACAGGTGGAAAATTAATGATTTAAACAATTAAATAAACAATGAACCCCCTTACCCCCCCCTATAAAGGGAACTCCACCCCTAACCACAGTGTGCTTTTTTCTGTCCTTTGGACATATTGGGACAGGTGGTAGTCTCTGTTTGAGACCTTGTGTTAGCTTGCTAACCTTTATTTTATTTATTTTCTTTCAGGTGCTCTCCTGTTTGGATCTATACCTGACTGGTTTGGATGTCTCCTCCCAGCTGCTTATCTTCATGTCTGCTGTACTCGTTTTAGCTGCTGACGGGGAGGAATCCATTTCTTTCCCTCAGCAGCAGTGGTATCCATTAGAGATTATGTTCTTACTTGGATTCCTGATTTCTTTTGTGGCCTCTGACGTCACTTCCGGGGGCGTGGCTTCCCGTTTTGGCGCTCTGTCAGTGTATATTAACCTGTTAGTGTCCTTTAGGCTGTCTCTTGGTACAGCTATTAGTAGCCTTCCTAGAATCTGCTGTCTAGCTTTGGCTTTGTGTGTTTTCCTTCCCTTGCATTTTCAGTCTCAGGGTAAGTATACCTAATAAGATTTTTATGTTTAAATAAATCTCTTTATATTATTTTGGTCATCTCTTTTGCAGATGTCTTCCCGTACTCCAGAGGATCCTGCTCCTGAGGGGCGCAAGTCCACTGCCAAGCGCAGGCATTTTACCTGCCGTGGGTGTGATACACCTTTAGAGGATGCTTACCCTTATAGTCGCTGCCCAAGTTGCAGAGATTCCCCTGAGGCAGAACCCAATATACGGGATATGATGATTTGGGTTAAAGATTTTGTTGGATCCTCTATCAAGAGATTTGAGGATACACTCCAGATAAAGAGACCTAGGGCCCAGTCCCCTGCAAGGGTGGTCCCTATGTCTGAAGACGCTTATCTCACTGTAGATGAGCTTGACTCTTCTTCTGAAGAAGAACCTGCTTCATCGTTCTGGTTTCCCATTGAGAAAACCCAACGGTTACTAAAGTCCATCCGGTCGGGGGACCAGGATGTTGACTCTAAGGAAGCTCCAGAGACCACCTCTAGAGGGCCAAGGGCCTTCAAAGTGGATGAGGCTCTCATTAAGTTAATGGAGACTGAATGGAAACTCCCGGAAAAAGGTCCGGTTATCACCAAGCGGTTCAAATCTATGTTTCCTCTTAATGTAGACCAGCAGCGCCCTTGGGGTCCTCCCCCTAAAGTCGATATGGCCATCGCCAAGATGTCCAAGAGGACCGTGGTACCCGCGGATGATGGATCTTCTTTACAGGATCCTATGGATAGGCGCATAGAGTGTTCCTTGCGCCGCAATTATGCGGCTGCTTCTGCCTCTGCTACTGTGGCTATAGCCTCTACTGAGGTTACTAATTTTCTGCGCACCAGAATGTCTCAAATCCAGTCGGATATTGATGCAGGTATTCCAAGAGACGATATCTTGAAGCAGTTCAAGACAGCTCAACTGGCTGTGGAATTCCTTTCGGACGCTGCGCCTCAACATCTGAAGCTAGCCTCCAAATCTATGGCGCTTTCTGCTGCTGCAAGGAGACCCCTATGGTTAAAACCCTGGAAAGCGGACAACGCCTCCAAATTTTCACTTTGTGGGTTGCCTTATGAACCTGGCAAGCTGTTTGGCAGTGAGCTGGACAAGATCATGGAGGGCCTTTCGGACAAGAAAGGCAAATCCCTCCCCCAGCAGGTTTCCAGAGGGAGGGGCAGACTGTCCAGAGGATCCAGGTCCCAGGGACCTTCTAGATCCCAATGGCGTCAGGGGACTCAGCAGAGAGGAGCAGGTCGCTCCCGTGGGTCCTATGAGAAGAGAAAGGACCTTTGACGCCGAGAGTCTGGTGCCAGAGAGTCCGGCAGTAACCCCTCCTCCAGTTCTAGACCCCCCGGTGGGAGGTCGTCTATCTTTTTTTCTGGAGGCTTGGGAGAGGTCCATACCAGACCTCTGGGTATTAGATGTAGTCCGATCAGGCTACAAAATAAATTTTGTTTCCCTACCTCCTCCAAATTTTGTTCTGACAAGGATTCTTTCGCGCGAGAGGCAAAGAGTACTAGAGGAATCTATCCACGCCTATATACAGAAGAAGGCTTTGGAGGAAGTTCCTCCAGAAGAGCGTGGATTCGGCGTCTATTCGCCAGTCTTCCTAGTGCCCAAGATCACAGGAGACTGGCGGATGATCTTAGACCTACGCTATTTGAACAAGTTCATAGCGAGAAAGAAATTCCGCATGGAGTCCATACGCTCTGTAATAAATATCTTACACCCGGGAGACGTGATGGTCTCAATAGACTTGAAGGACGCTTACCTACATGTTCCTGTTTGCCTAGCCCACAGGAAATATCTGCGGGTGGCTGTATCCCTTTGTGGCGTAGTGAAACACCTTCAGTTTGCTGCCCTTCCCTTCGGAATCTCCTCTGCTCCGCATACCTTTACCAAGGTTATTGTTGCCGTGGTAGCAATCTTGAGACTAGAAGGCCTAGAAATCGTCCCATATTTAGACGATTGGCTTCTAAAGCCGCTTCTGCAGAAATTCTGCATTCTCATCTTCAGCAGGCTCTGGTTTTTCTCCACCAGTTAGGGTGGATAGTAAACTACCAAAAGTCGGAGTTGGTTCCATCCACTTCCAGGAAGTTTCTGGGGTTCATAATCGACTCGACACGGATGACTCTCTCTCTGTCTCTCGACAGACACAATCGAGTTGTCAGAGCCCCTCAGTCGGTGTCCATCAGAACGCTTATGAAGATGTTAGGGCACATGTCAGCGACTGTGGATGCAGTTCCTTGGGCCCTTTGGCACCTACGCCCTCTCCAATCGGAAGTTTTGGGCATTTGGAATCACAACCCCCTAGGGTTGAACAAAATGTGCACCTTGTCTCCTCAAGTCCGTCGCTCCCTCAGTTGGTGGGAGCATCTGAAAGATGGGAGGTCCTTGATTCAGCCAGCCTGGATTCTGTTGACCACAGACGCATCCCTTCTAGGTTGGGGAGCCCATCTAGAGGACATTCCAGTACGAGGTACTTGGTCCCGTCCAGAGAGCCTTATGTCTTCGAACTTCAGAGAGCTCAGAGCAATCAGATTGGCGCTCCTTCATTTTGCTCCGCAAATCCGCGGTAAAGCGGTGAGAGTTCGTTCAGACAACATGACGGCGGTTTATTACATCAACAAACAGGGTGGCACAAGATCTCAACCGCTTCTCAAGGAAGTGGGAATGATCCTATCTTGGGCAGAGCAGAACCTCTCCCACCTCTCTGCAGTCCACATTCGGGGATCTCTCAATGTGGTAGCGGACCGTCTGAGTCGGGGTCTCAGTGTTCCAGGCGAATGGTCGCTAAACCAGGAAGTATTTCATCAAATTACTCTTCGGTGGGGAATGCCAGAAATCGACTTAATGGCTACGAGGTTCAACGCCAAGGTGAAGATCTTCTGCTCCCTATACAGTGAGGACAATCCTTGGGCGATAGATGCTCTGTCCATCCCTTGGAGGTTCGGGCTGGCTTACATCTTCCCTCCAATTTCCATGATACCAAGGGTATTGATGAAGATCAGACAGGACCAGACCTCGATTATTGCGATAATTCCATTCTGGCCGAAGAGGTCATGGTTCACCCAGCTCATGGGGATGAGTCAGGGTCTGTACTGGCAGCTTCCAATATCAGAGAACCCTGTGTTTCTGGGCACAGGGTCTCGCCTAGATCTGAGAATTCTCAATCTGACAGCCTGGAGATTGACAGCTCCCTATTGAAGGATAGTGGACTTTCTTCTGGGGTCTTGAGGACTTTGTCTCATTCAAGAGCGGAGTCTACTAATAGAGCTTACAACCGGATTAGACGTATTTTTTCTCTATGGTGTGTGAAGAACTCAGTGGGTTTCTCAGATCCCCCCATTTCTTCCATATTACAGTTCCTCCAGGATGGTCTGGATAAAGGCCTAGCTCCCTCTACTCTAAGAGTGCACACCTCAGCCATATCGGCTTTTCTAGGAAAACCCCTGTCCCAAGAACCCCTTATCAGGAGGTTCCTTAAAGGAGCCGAAAGGTTAAAACCTAAGATCCTGAGACCAGTCCCTCAATGGGACCTCTCTGTCGTGCTCAGGGGGTTATGCTCTCCCCCCTTCGAGCCACTGGAAAGCGTGGACATGAAGTACCTTTCCTGGAAGGCTGCCTTCCTAGTGGCGATCACCTATGCCAAGAGAATTGGTGAGTTGCAAGCGCTGTGTGCCTTTGAGCCTTACACCCTATTCCTGCCTGATAGGGTTCTCCTAAGGTTCCTGCCAGCTTTCTTACCGAAGGTTCCTTCGTTTCAGAACATTAATCAGGTCATTTCTCTACCGGTTTTTCACCCGGATCCTTCAACAGAAGAAGAATCTCTTCTACATACTCTTGATGTCTCTAGATGTCTGCAGATCTATCTACAAAGATCCAGTGTCTTCAGGAAAGATGACAATCTCTTTCTACAGTTTTTTGGCAGGAACAAAGGATCTAAAGCTTCTAAACTATCCCTGATAAAGGAAGGTGGATAAAGGAAGCCATCAGAGAATCCTTCTCAGCTCAAGGCTTGCCTCCTCCCGCCTTTGTCCGCGCTCACTCTACCAGAGCGGTAGCTACCTCGGCTGCTGAGAGGGGCCTCATCCCTCTTCAACATATTTGTGCTGCAGCCTCCTGGAGTTCTAACTCCACTTTTACAAGCCATTATAGGCTAAATTTAAGACGTTCGGAAGACACTGCCTTTGGGCGGTCTGTTCTGAACGTCGTTCAGCCGGAAGACCCTCCCTCATAGGTAATCTTCTAGCTACTTCCCCTCTTGTGCTGCCAGTTAGGACGTAAGGGAATCGTTAATTTCTAACGATAATTTGTTTTCCCTTAGTCCTAACGGCAGCACACTAATTTCCCTCCCTCTTATATTTTTGTATTAATTATTGTTATAGCACACTGTGGTTAGGGGTGGAGTTCCCTTTATAGGGGGGGTAAGGGGGTTAATTGTTTATTTAATTGTTTAAATCATTAATTTTCCACCTGTCCTAATTGTTCACAGGGGCAGTAATACCCCTCTTGTGCTGCCGTTAGGACTAAGGGAAAACAAATTATCGTTAGAAATTAACGATTATTGACAAACCTGGGTTTCCTCATAAATGAGAAGAAATCAGTTTTGACCCCTTCAAGGGAAGTAGAATTCTTAGGGTCCATCATCAATTCTCAGGAAGTGAATCTAAGTCTACCCTCAAAGAAATTAGAAACCATTCGGAAAGAAATCAGATCTATTCTCAACAAGGAGATAATCTCCCTAAGATCTGTGGCAAGGATTGTGGGTCTCGCTGCTTTTTTTCTCTAACTAACTTGTATATTACCTTTGCTGCTGTTGAAAGTAAAGAAAGATATAAGCATAATAGTCGCCTCCTGTCTTTAATAAAATCTATATTTTCTGACGTCCAGGCGAGGAAAATCTGGATTTGTAGCCCCAATGTAACTATAAGAAAGTAATGGAGCCATTTAATCCTAACTATAATAATTTCTCTGCTGAGCTGTTGCCTCCCACATGAATGTCAGTTAGTACACCCCTCATATTTTTGTGAATATTTCATTATCTTTTCATGTGACAACACTGAAAAAATTACACTCTGCTATAATGTAAACTAGTTAGTGTACAGCCTGTTTAACAGTGTAAATTTGCTACCCCCTCAAAATAACTCAACACACAGCCATTAATGTCTACCCTTGGCAACAAAAGTGACTACGCCCCTAAGTGGAAATGTCCAAATTGGGCCCAAAGTGTCAATATTTCGTGTGGCAACCGTTATTTTCCAGCACTGCCATAACCCTCTTGGGCATGGAGTTAACCAGAGTTTCACAGGTTGCCACTAGAGTCCTCTTCCACTCCTCCATGATGACATCATGGAGCTGGTGTATGTTAGAGACCTTACGCTCCCCCATCTTCCATTTGAGGATGCCCCACAGATGCTCAATAGGGTTTAAGTCTGGAGACATACTTGGCCAGTCCATCACCTTTACCCTCAGCTTCTATAGCAAGGCAGTGGTCGTCTTGGAGGTGTGCTTGGGGTCATTATCATGTTGGAATACTGCCCTGCGGCCCAGTCTTCGAAGGGAGGGGATCATGCTCTGGTTCAGTATGTCACAATACATGTTGGCATTCCCTCAATGAACTGTAGCGCCTCATTGCCGGCAGCACTCATGCAAGCCCAGACCATGACACTCCCACCACCGCGCTTGACTGTAGGCAAGACAAGCTTGTCTTTGTACTCCTCACCTGGTAGCCGCCACACATGCTTGACACCATCTGAACCAAATAAGTTTATCTTGGTCTCATCGGACCACAGGACATGGTTCCAGTAATCCATGTCCTTAGTCTGCTTATCATCAGCAAACTGTTTGCGGGCTTTCTTCTGCATCATCGTTAGAAGAGGCTTCCTTCTGGAACGACAGCCACGCAGACCAATTTGATGCAGTGTATGGCGTATGGTCTGAGCACTGACAGGCTGACCCTCCTCAACCTCTGTAGCACTCATACGTCTATTTCGCAAAGACAACCTCTGAAACGGGGTTATTATTCGGGTAGGGCTAAACGACTATCCCCTTTACCTTCTGGTATCTTACGGATGTTTCATATAACTACTCCTGTCTCTTTGAAACCCCTGAGGGACTTGGTACATATACCTGTGCCCAGGATATTTTTTTCTACCACCAGTTAGTACACTTTGTATCTTCCCTGACACTTCAAGATGGTTATTGCAGCCACATACACAAACCCACTAACACTTTACACATACATAATCTTACAACATGCACATACATACACTTAACGCCATACGCTTACCTATACATACACACGCCACTCTAACGTCAAACATTTATGTATACGTACAAACACCATGCATACACCCCAGTCAAACTAACACCATACACTTAAACATACATTCAATCTAAAACAATACACTTGCATACAATCACAGCCACGCTAACAATATACACTTAACATAACATACATATACACATGCACACTCTCTGATAATCCCCGCAGCTCACACAGGGCCACCTCTCTCTGACTCCCTCTTGCCTTTTTAGCTTAAATTTTTTTAGGAGAGCTAAATTTTATTTGCAATGTTTACTACCTACAGTCACAGTAATATATGTTTTAACCCCTTCAGGACCGGGTTTTTGTTACTACATTTGCGCTAAAAGACCAGAGCAGTTTTTTTTTTTTTTGCTTTGTCTTTCTTCAACAGTAAATTCTCTCTTCTCAATTAGCGCACAAATCATATGTTGTTTTTTCAGCACAAGTAGGGCTTTCTTTTGAAATGATAATTATATATGTATAAACCATCACTAAGTATGAAAAATATCGAGGGAAAAATGTGAGGGAAATTAGGAAAAAATGAAATATTTTCACAGTTTCACCTATAAAAACTTAATATAACCAGTGCAAATGTAAAAAAAACTCCAACAGTGTATTTATGTATTTGTCCTGTTTTTGGAAACACCTCATATGCCTGGTATTTTCATTTATTTTGGCACTTACAGGGTTAAATATGAATGAGGCGTATCGATGTTTCTAAACAAGATTTATTTTAAATGTGGTATCCTGGGAGCTGCGCCCCAATAGTGGCCAGAAAAAGAAAAACTGCTCAACAAAAGTATGTATATTTTGAAAGATGACATCCCAAAGTATTTTACTTGGGGCATTTTAACACTTTTTATTTAACCATTTTAGTGCCAGTGTGGAGTCAAAACTAGAACGTGCGCATTTCAATTTTTAAACTTTTTAAAATATTTTTTTTGATCAGATTACTTGTAAGTGACAAGTTTAGGCTGCTGACAATCAGGGAGACTGATCAATAATCAGTGACTTAAAATGTCACTGACAAGTGATCAGTTAATAATGTATTTTTTTATTAATAATTTGTTTTTTATTCATAATTACCCTAGATGACCCCTCTTTGTAGAGCAGGGTCATCCAGGGGCTACCATAATGATCAGATCACTAAATAGCTTCCCATAGTCCCATGTTTAGTGACAAAGATGCCTATGGGAAACTGGGGGCAAAGGCAAACTCTGTTTGAGAGAGACTGCCTGACTCTCTGTGTGTGTGTGAGACTGCCTGAGTCTCTCTGTGTGTGTGTGAGACTGCCTGAGTCTCTGTGTGTGTGTGTGTGTGTGTGTGTGTGTGAGACTGCCTGAGTCTCTGTGTGTGTGTGTGAGAGAGACTGCCTGAGTCTCTGTGTGTGTGTGTGAGAGAGACTGCCTAAGTCTCTGTGTGTGTGTGTGTGTAAGAGAGACTGTCTGAGTATCTGTGTGTGTGAGAGAGAGACTACCTGAGTCTGTGTGAGAGAGAGACTACCCGAGTGTGTGTGTGTGTGTGTGTGTGTGTGTGTGAGAGAGAGACTGCCTGAGTCTCTGTGTGTGAGAGAGAGAGACTGCCTGAGTCTATGTGTGTGTGTTTGTGTCAGACTGCCTGAGTCTCTGTGTGTGTGTGTGTGTGTGTGTGTGTGTGAGACTGCCTGAGTCTCTGTGTGTGTGTGAGAGAGAGACTGCCTGAGTCTCTGTGTGTGTGTGAGAGAGAGACTGCCTGAGTCTCTGTGTGTGTGTGTGAGAGAGACTGCCTGAGTCTCTGTGTGTGTGTGAGAGAGACTG